>NC_083414.1:79859669-79953592 GCF_020745735.1 Hemiscyllium ocellatum | reverse complement strand
TGACCGCTTAGATTGTGTAATTAGATTTGGTAAGCATTTTGTGAACTACCATATAAAGCGTGTATTGCACAAGGTAGGAAATTGTGGGTTATTGTTCAGAGAATGAAGATTTGTGTAGACAAAAAGGAGTGAGTCCTGCTGAATATGTCTGTGTGAGTTCAGAGAGCCATAATAAGTGGATTACCACAAATGTGAGCCCTTGGACTCCCAGTTGCTTATTCTCTGTATTAAAGGTCTTCTTTGCGGTGTATGTGTGTGCGTCTGTGTCTGTGTGTGTGTGTGTGTGTGTGGTGGGGGGGGGGGGGGAATGTAGAATGCAATCAATGCATATTCGATGATGGTAAAGATAGGTTGGAGTGCATAGTGTGACAAGGATGTCAGTAATCTGCACTATGCAATTGGAAGATAGAGTTCATTGTAACATAGTGTGAGGTCTAGCACTTCAGAATGAATAATAAAAAAAACAAATGATTATTTAAATGGAGAGAGACTGTGACAACAAAAGACCAGCGCAGAGCGATTTGGGTGTTGTGTGCGTGCAAGGTCTGAGAAACCATAAGGATTGATCAATTTCTAGAATAGGATCATGTGTATGCCAGGGCATTGTGGAAGGAAAGATATGTAGGTTGGAGAGTTGGACTGAGAAATTGCAGATGGAGTTCAATCCTGTCAAATGCGACGTCATGCATTTTGGAAGATACAATTCAAGAGCGAATTATACAGTAAGTGGAAATGTCAGAGGAAAATTAATGTACAGAGAGATTTCTGGGTGTTCAAGTCATTTGATCGCTGAAGGTGGCATTGCAGGTCAGTAGATCTGTCAAGAAGCCGTATGAAATGTTTTCCATCATCAAACGAGGTATTGAGTACAGTATTTGGCAGGTCATATTACAGTTCAATAAGACTATGTTTCAGCATTATATTTGGTACGTTTCTGGTCGTCCACATTACCAACATGACTTGGATGATTTGGAGAGAGTGCAGAATAGGTTCACTAGGATATTACCTGATATGGAGGGTGCAAGCTATGAAGAGAAGTTGAGTAGATTAGGATTATTATCATTCGAAAGACAGAGGTCGTGGAGGGGGAATCTGAATGAGGTCTACAAAATCATGAGAGGTATAGGTAGGGTGGATAGCAAGAAGATTTTTTTTTTCCCAGAGTGGCGAACTGAATTTCTAGGAGCCATGAGATTGGATCTGTTGATGGGAGGTATATGTGGTAAATTCATTATGCAGAGGGTGGGGTTTCCTGGAACGCGTTGCCAGTAGTGGTATTATGGTGGACACAATAGTGTCATTTAAGACCTCTCTGGACAAATATATGAACGGGCAGGGAGTAAAGAGATACAGATCCTTAGAAAATATGTTTTGATAGAAGAACTCTGTCGGCGCAGGCTTGCAGGGGTGAATGGCTGTTCCTGTGCTGTAATATTCTTCGTTATTTTTTCATTGATCTTTGGTCTTTGAAACTATGGGAACCCAGCAGATGTAGTTGAATCATTTATACACACATAGAGATATTAGTGTGTGAAATGCACTTTCAAAGGAAGTGGTGGGTGCAGGTACAGTTACAACATTTGAAAGATGTTTGGGTAGGTACAAGAATAGGAAATGTTTGGAGGGATATGGGCCAAACTTAGGTTGGTAGTATTAGTTGAACAAAAGGTGTGCTTCCATGTTGTTCGACTCTGTGACCATGATTCTTTTGCTTTTTATAAAAAAAGTTAATGACTTTCCAATATCTGTGTCAAAGTGAATACTTATTCTTAAAATGGATTTCCTAGTTTTAGTCTCCCATCCAAGAGGGAATGTCCATCAGGTATTCACCTGATACACGGTTTTCAAGATCTTGTTTAGTGCAGGAGAAAAATCACTTATAAGAGATCTAAAATGCATCTCCTTCATAATACAAGGGCTTCAACTCAGGAACAATAAAGTGAAGTACTTTTGAAAGTTTTTAAATCAAATGATTTTTTTTCCCCCGGAAACCAAAAGAACTTCTGATAACGGATATAGACGGATCCCTGGAGCACTCACTGGCTTCAGTTTCACAAGAAGAAAATCAAAATAAAACTCTACTCACAACGTCCTGCTGTAAATCAGGAACAAAAAACAGTATCTCTTGGAAAATATCAGCGGAACTGCACCTTTTGTGAAGAGAAATCAGACTAACTTGATAAATTATTTTATCCTGGGCTCTTTACAGTTATTTCCAGGCACAGGTATCGAGCAATCTTCCAGAGCAACTAGAGCAAATAGTTTGTGAGGCCTTAGTTTTTTTCTTAAAGTTGGAACAATAGAAGCAGCCTCAATGAGTACAGTCAAGCTCTCATAGAACCAGGGCGTATAGCCGGTAGTTTGCAGCAGTTGTAGCCGGGATCTCAACAGGGTTGAAAACTGTACTACATGTCGCTGGCTGCTACTCTCTCTGAATTTTCCCTTCTGGGTTGCAGGAGTTGCGTTGTCCTGCAATTTGTTTTTCTGAATTTTGTGCCCAGGGTGTATTTATGAGCTGTTCCCACATTGGAACAGTTACTGTTTAGTAGTAAAACAATTCTTAAAGTTTTGCTCAGTTTTCCAATCGAGTTAAGTTATTCCACGTTCATCTTTCTTTGATTATACTTTTACTATCGTGTTCGAATAATTTGTGTTTTGCGTAATGTCAATTCGTTTGATCAATTGATTTGGACCTGGAACATGGCACCTTACATTTACCTTTAAAACAAGAAAAAGTTAGGGTCCAGATTAACTTATTAATCACTTTTCAGAGTTCTGATCTCATCTGTAACACTGTGTAATGGGATCGCTCTTATTTTGGGAACAGTGGATTAATTGAAATGGGGGATAATACCTTGTTTCCTCGTTTGTTTAAAAGGATGTAATATCAACTACTGCTGGTTCACCAACTCCACTGTGCAACCAACAGGTTTCATAGAATCCGATCAGTGTGGAATTCAGTCCATCTAGTTCACACTGATCTGCCATAGAATGTCACACAATCATTTCCATCCCGGTACCCCTGTGTTTCACATGGCAAATCCATCTAAGCTGCATATCCCTCGGCATTATGGGCAATTTAGCATGGTCAGTCTACCTAATCTGCACGTCTTTAGACTGCAGGAGGAAAGTGGAGAGCTCATCGTTTGTTTGAGAATGTATCAATTACTGCGAATCACTCACATTGTGCGGCTATGTGATGCTTCACAGAATAGCTTTGGCAACAGAAAGGAGTTTGTCTGATCCCTTGCAATGCTGTCTCTGAGATATTAGAGAAGGAGGTGGACATGTCTAGCATTGATCTGCTGGCACCATTGGGTCACTGAGAATGCTTTCGCACTTATCGTTTGTCAGAGTGTAGAGCAAATAAAATGCAAGTAACAGAACATGCAATGAAATTATCTCGTCTCCTTCCATCAATGGTTCACTGAAGACAACTGCTGTGGAAACACTCCTTAATATGTACACTGTTTGTCATTAATACCTCCCAAAGAAAAATTAATTCTACATGGCAGAGGGGGCCCAGACGTTTCTCTATATAAGCCCCAGTACAGCTGCAATCCTCTCCGCAGTCCTCTAGAGAGAGACTGTATGTGTGTGTGAGTGTGTCTGTGTGTATTTCTATTGATGTTGCTGTTAGCTTGTATGATGCTGTGACCTGCTGCCCACCATCTCTGACTGAATTCCAGACGGTTTTCACCCTCCATCACTGTCTATGCAGTGGAGAGAAGAGGCCAGCAGAATGTCGAATTCCATCACATTAAGCAACGCAAGAACCATCAGACCAGTCTCACACAGAGATACACACAAATGCTAATACGCACAGTTACGCACTCTAATACATACACACAGATGCAGACATATGAATAAATGGGCATGCGCTCACAGACACACACACAGATACACTGACACGAGACAAACATGGGAGTCGATCGGTATTTCTCTTTCTCTGTGATAAATTCTCACTATTTCACCCACTCAGTAAGGTGTGCCACATTGTTTCTATTTCTCTGTTTGCAGCATGACTTTTTTTTTCTCTGGGTCTTTGGGATGTGTGTTGTTATTTTTGACGCTCGTTTGATATCAGTTTATGCCTTGATCACACCAGTGAGTCTGTCAGTATTTCAATTGTTCTGCAGGAGAAAGTAAGGGCGGCAGATGTTCGGGATCAAAGCTGAGAGTGTGGTGCCTGAAAAGCACAGCAGGTCAGGCAGCATCCGAAGACCAGGAGAATTGGCAGTACAGGTATAAGACCTTCATCAGCCCTGTCTCTAATCCGGATTCTATCCTGGAGTGCTTTGCTTTTCCAGCACCACACTGTCGGCTTTGATGTCCTACATCTGCAGTCATTACTTTCTGACCTGCTCTACTTTTCCAGCGCCACATTCTCTTTCAGTTATTTTGACTGGAATGTGACACTATGACAACTTCAATGCTTGTTGATGTCACCTAACCTGGAAGAATTGCAAAGTGTGTGGCGGACAGAGTACAACAACAACAGGACAACGCCAACTTGTTGTAGAGTTCAGGTATATTTCATCCGACAATCAAATCAGGACAGTGTAAGGTGATGTACTATGGAAGGAAAACAGGCTGTACAGTTATAAACGGGGTGCAGGAGCAGAGGGACCTGGGTGTATTTGAGCACAGATTATTGAAGATGTCAGGACAAGTGAGGACAGCAGTAACTTTCACAGATTAGTTTCAGTATCTGAGCTGTTTACAGGAGGAGTGTAGGAGGGAGCCTCCGTGCTCCCTTCCTGGGAGGTGGTGGTGACGATGTGTTATGAGCCCACCCTCCTGCCCACCACGACCGTGGGTATTCCATTTGTACCAGCTCCATAAAAAAGCGAGATGGCATCAGGGCCAAGGTTTCTAAGTTGTGATGGGGGAAACAGAACGAAGCTGCCAGCGGGTTTAACGTGAGAATTACCCTTCACTGAACATTGCTCCTTACTCGGTCCGTGGGACGTGGATGTTTCAGAATCTCCACACGAGGCACCCCATCCTCTCCGACTCATACCAGGGTCCTCCCCACATGGCGGGGGGAAGGGTCTAAGGGAACAGATGTCCGGCACTCCACCACCCGGCTTGGCCCTTCCTGTCCTATTCCAGCCTTTTTCTCCTGGATTGGGAGAAAGGGAGGGAGGGAATGAGTGTGGGGCCTGCTGATCGTACTGCTCTAGGTGGGGGGGGGGACGGAATGAAGAGGTTTTCGGTCCGCGTCTGTCCACACTGTTGTACACATGGATCGTTCTTAATGTAGGGGGTATACTGGATTTGAGAGAAGCAGAGAGAGACAGAGAGGGGGAAGGTGTTGCACGCAATACTGAGGGTGATGGCACAAGAGCCTTGCTCGGGGTCGGTGCTATAACAGAAATATAGTGAGTGTGAGGGAGCAGAGACAATACAGTGACCCTTATCCTGACAGAGCAGGGAAAGTTATTGATGCTTGTCCTGTATTGCTGGACATTTCTTCAGACAGCAGATATTACACTGGTGGAGAGCTCAGACCATGCTCGGTAGGTCTGGTGGTGTGGCCCCCTCTGGGAAGAGAATGTTCCTTCTCTGTGCTAGCCCATCCACCAGGACCTCCATACACCTGTCGACAAACCGTGGTGTAATTGCCTCTTATCTGCCATGCTTGGGGTAAACTGTGCAGGGCAGCTCTGAACTGAGAAATGTCGGCCGCGTGCCTCTTGGCCTTTTAAAGATGGCACCAATGCCAGGGATCATGTAATATCCGTGGGCATCTAGACGATGGTGAGTACCTCCAGCCATGATGGTTGGTAGAATCGGGCTGGTATTGAAGGAGTGGGACACCATGGGGTGGGATGGGTAGTTAATGAAGTGAGTTAGATAAGTTAGCACCAGGAAACTAGCTCAGCCTCGTGTGGACAATGCCTCTGTCACGCTCAACGGAAATGCCACTGAGATAAATTATTGTTAGATTCAGCCCAATGGGTCGAAGTCTGTTCTGACCCAACTCCCATTTACAAAGCTGCAGAACAAATGTTAATCCAAAACTCTCCTGAAATCAAACCAATATCCTGTTCCCCCATCATTCCACGAAGCACTGGCTCATGTTACAGGATACTGTCGAAATGTCAGCATTTCAGCATTCTGGAAACTGTGATCACATCCTTCCATTACATTAGGAGAAAGTGAGGACTGCATGATGAGAACGTGGGAGGCTCACTGTGTTGAATTACCTACTCCTTTCCCAATGTTTGGATGCAGTCTGTGGGAAAGCTCTGTCAGTGTTATCACAAGCTCTCAGATGTTAGGAAGGGGGTCTCTGTAGGGTTGACAGGCCTGTGTTTACCTTTTCCGATGCAGAAGTTGGTGCCGAGTGTTCTGTCCGGTTTTATCCTTTAAAACCTCGAAGCAGTTTGATACAATTGAATGCCTTGCTTGGCTGTTTCAGAGACCATTGAAACCTGTGTCTGGAGTCACTTTTAGGTTAGACCAGGAAAACACGGGAGATTCACTTCTTGAAAGTACATTGGGGAAACAAATTGCTGTTTACAATTGAAATGGGTTCAAGGTCATTATTACTGACACCAGATTTTAGATATCGATATTTTATTAACTGTTATTAACGCCCACCAGCTGCCAGAGCATTAGCCTGGTCTGGATTAGTAATCCAGTGACATTTCCATTGCCACATAGGGAGCTATCGCAAACCACGCTGAGCAGTTTATTTCTGTGCTGCTTGACAACTTTGTCAAAAAGAACACCCAACCATTTGACTGTCATGATGGAATGGAGGGGGTGATGTTGGTCATACTGTAATTATTCTCTTCTTAAGGGAGTTGTCAAAGTTGTGCAATTTTCTACATTGCCAGATAGATGTCAGATTTGGAACAGGAATGAAACAGCTTCCCCAGGGACACGGCTTGTTGTACATTGCCTTTGTCATGTCTACTGTGTTCAGATGTTTCTTCATGTCACATAGAGCGAATCAGATTTTTTGAAAACTGCCATCTGTAATTCTGTGGGCATACTGACGAGGTGAGTTAAATCATTGACTCAACACTTCTGGCTGAGTATGTCGCAAATAACTACATGCTTGCCTTTTGCACTGATGTGCAGAGCTGTTCCATTATTAAGGAGGGGGACATGTGTTGGGCCCTGTCCTGCAGTGAGTTGTTTAATCCATTTATGATTGGATGTGGCAAGACTGTAGAGCTTCGAACTAATCTTTTGGTCTTGCAATTATTCAGCCCTCCCTATCAGATGGTCGTCATGCGCTTGGAATGTAACCAGTCAAGTGTGGTAGCTTTATGGTTTGCCATCAGTTTTAGGTACACATAGTTCTGCCCTGGCATGTTCACCATAGTCGTCGTTGAAGCATAGATTCGTTTATTGGTAATGGTAGACTGAGGGATAGTCCCAGACAAAAAGCTACAGATTATGGTTGAATATAATTTTGCTTCTGTTGCTGTTGTGATCTACAGCGTCACATGGAACACGCATGTTGAGGTGCAATATCTCTAATACAGTCCTGCTGCCTGTCCCCCAGTTCACACCAAGTCCCAGTCACCCATCAGCCATGTACTCAGTGACCTACGCTGGTTTCTGATGTGGCACACTTCCAATTTTATATTCTCATTCTACTGAGGGTCTCTCCATGGTATCACACTTACAATTTGTCTCATTGCCCAACACCCTTTAACATAATCATCTGAATCCTCAGGAAAGGCTGAGGCACTTGGGGCTGTTTTCATTGGAGAAAAGAAGGTTGAGAGGTGACTTGATAGAGGTGTACAAGATGATTAGGGGTTTAGATAAGGTTGACCATGAGAACCTTTTTCCACGTATGGAGTCAGATATTACGAGGGGGCATAGCTTTAAATCAAGGGGTGGTAGGTATAGGACTGATGTTAGGGGTAGATTCTTTATTCAGCGAGTCGTGAGTTCATGGAATGCCCTGCCAGTAACAGTGGTGGACTCTCCCTCTTTACGGGCATTTAAACGGGCATTGGATAGGCATATGGAGGAAAGTGGGCTAGTGTAGGTTAGGTGGGCTTGGATCGACGCAACCTCGAGGGCCGAAGGGCCTGTACTGCGCTGTATTTTTCTATGTTCTATATTCTTTCGATGTTCTTTCCAGTATGTGCTACCTTCTGTGTTTAGAGTGAATGCATGTCACTCTGTTTCTCTCCCTGACTAACAGTAAGAACTCTGTAGTGTCAGTGATGCCAGCTTTACGCCATTTCAGAGACACGGAAATTGTGTCTTTCACTGCCAGGCATATGGCGCTAAAGGGTGAACAGGGCGTTCGAGCCAAGTTGACACATGTCTTTGAAACGTGGTGAAAAGCAGAAATTGCTATAGAAATTAAGCAGGTCTGGCAGCATCCGTGTAGTGAAAGCAGACTTAATCATTTGGGTGCAGTGAGCATTATTCAAGGCTCGCAGTTTCTTTTTTGTTCTCGTTTAATATTTCAAGTATCCAGAGTTATTTGGTTAATTGCAAATGTGCTTTTTCCATTTCTGGAGAAACACAACAGATCTGGCAGCATCTGCGGAGAGAGAGAAACACAGTTAGCATTTCAAGTCCAGTGTGACCCATTTTCAGAACAGAAAAGGATTGGAAAATGGGCTTTTAAATCCCTTCACCGAGGTAGAGGAGGGGTGTCGGGAAACACGATGGTGTGGAAGATCAATGCCACTGATAAGTTGACTTTTATTTCTGATAAAAGAGAGTCAAATGTAAAATGAGTATTAATTAGTTTGTGAAGGGGGAAATGGGTTCCTTAATTAAGTGCAAGACAAATGATTCACAAACAGGGCAAGTTCATTGGGAGACCAGGAGAAAGAATGTGTGAAGAATGGAGAACAGCCATAATGCGGTCAGGTTGTGGAAGTATGGAATTGAATAAAAACTCCTTCAGGATACAACGTACCAAGGTCTAAAGTGAGGTGTTACTGAAGGTTGAGTTGTGCTTCATTGGAGAATTACAGCAGCCCAGGACTGAAATGTTAGCATGACAGCAAGGTACGTTATTGAAATGGGAAGCAATGAGAAGGTCAGGGTTATTCCCACAGACAGAGTGGGAGTGTTCCTCAAAACAGTTTCTGTTGGTCTCCCCAATGTAAAGGAGACTGCATTGTGAGCAACAATGACAGGATACTGGATTGAAAGAGTACAAATGAAATGCTGCTTCATCTGGAAGGTGTGTATTGAGTTGTTAAGAAATTATGAATGTGTCCGCGCTCTTTTCAAATGTCCAAATTTATTTCTTCTTATATGTAGACCACCTAGTTCCACAGCTTGGAGAGAGGAAGTACTATAGGTCCGGGAGGTAAGAGTTAATAAACTTGGAGCTGGATAAACACAACAGACCAGACAGACTTATAGCAGCAAAGGCAATATTTTGATCTTGGAACTTTCGTCAGGACTGGTGAGGGGGAGAGGAGCCCAGAATGGAGTGATGGGATATGGAAGGGCGGCGTGTAGGTATAGTGGTGGTAGGTATATGCAGGTATGAGGTTGCTGTGATTGGTCAGTGGGAAGGATGGAACAGATACAGGTGGGTTTGGTCAGGGAAAAGGGACAAGGGATAAGGCTCTGGGTGGAGGTCTTTTGAAGCAGCTTCAGTCAATATTGAGGACATTGGGCTATCAGTTTCAAAGGTAATCTCTCAAGTGGTGTTACTCTGACAGTGGATAGGCTAAGGATGGTCATGTCGCTGTGCGAGTGGGAGTGGAAATTAAAATGAATGGTAACTGGAAAGTCGAGTTGGTTGTCGTGCAGAGCACCAATGCTCCACACAGAGCCTGATCCTGGCCCACCGAGCTCGTCTCCAACTCCCAACATGGTCTCCTCTATGTTGTGGAAACCAAAGGGAGACTCAGGGACATATTCATGTAGTATCTGCTCTCTGCACGCTTTACCAAACGCAGCATTCCAGTTGTCATCCATTTCAATCACTCCCCTCCCTGTGTTCATCCGGCAACAGGTCCATCTTTGGTCTCCTCCACTGTCAGAGTGAAGCCAAACAGAAACTGGAGAACACAACTTGATATTTCAGCTGGAGACCTTACAGCTCAATGGTCTCAATATTGACTTCACTGGCTTAAAAGTCTCTCAACCCACAGCCTTACCCCATGTCCTCTTCCCTGACCTGACCAAAGTTGTCCATCTTCCCATCCGTATGTCTGTTGCATCCTTCCCACTGACCAATCACAATAATTCTCTGCCTGCATCCCCCCATCGCCATTCCACCTACCCTTCCAACAGCTCCACGCCCCTCCCTCTATTTACTTCCCGGTTCCCCTTCCCTCACTCCAATCCTGATGAAGTCTTTCAGCCTGAAACGTTGACTTTCCTGTTCCCTGGATGCTGTCTCACTTGCTTTGCTTTTTGAGCTTCATATGGATTGGCGACATAGTTGCACGTTGAGACCTTATCAGCAACAGATTTTATTGTGCTTTTCATATTCTTTTTTGTCTGTTTACTGACAATCTTATCTGAACATTCTCACTGCAGGATCTAGGAAACATTCTTTTTGTCACTAATGCTCCTGTCTGCTTCGAACTGATTTCCTTTGTTTTATCCGGACTTTCATCTCTGCTATTCACAATGGCATTGTAAACGTAACTCTTGTTATGCTGTAGCTTAATCACACCATTTCCAATATACTTCACAACTTCCTTGTTCTTATACTCCACACATCTTTTCATAAACCCAAAGATCCAATAAGTCCTTCTATCATTTCCTGTCTTCTTGTCCCTCTCTCCTTAAACGGGGAGGTTACATTTACCAGTCCTCCCTTACTCCAACGTTTACTGAAAGATCACCAACAATGCCGCAACAATCGCCTTCCGTGTCACTACGAGACCAACTGGTCTCGCTGATTGATTCAACTTCACCTTCCCCAGCACCTCCTCCTTACTGAGGTCAGTATACTCACCTCTATACCCTGACTGTCTTGAAGTCTGGCATTTTACTGGTGTCTTCCACCGTGAAGACTGATGTAATGTATCTGTTCAATTCCTCTCCCATTCCATTGCTTCCCATAAATACTCAAGCCTCATTTTCCAAAAGTCCTTTGTTTGTTTTTTACTCCCTGTCTTCCTTGTTATATATCTCAAAATCGTTTTCGTTATTATTTTACAGGATTAAGAAGCGTAATATTATATTTCACCCTCTCCTCCCATTTGCTGTTATTAGTTATCCATGCTCGAATTTGTAGATTTCCTAATCTTTTGGATTCCTAATAATCTTCACACCATTGTGTGCATTTTCGTTTGTTTTATGCTGTCCCTGAATTCGTTATCACGCACGGCTGACTTGTCTTCTGCTGAATATTGTTCCTCTTACTTGGGGATGAATTTCTGATGTGCTGCTGAATTATCTCCTGAAACCTCTGCCATTGCTGTTTCACCATCTTCCCGTGCTCAGCTTCCCTTCCAACTAACTCTGGCCAACTGCTCCCTCATGTCCTGTAATTACATTACTCAATTATAAGACATCACATCCAAAAGTGAGCAATAGCTGTAAACAGAAGGAGGGAAGTCTGAGGCATAGGACAGAAAGAACGATTGGACGATGTATCAATTAGATTAAAAGAGAAATCGAGGGACAGATAGAGAGAGAATTTCGACATGGAGATATAAAAATAGAGAAGTCTACATGACTGACATATGTAGATGTATTTCTGTATTTGGTTTGACAATTCCTGTGTGTTGTGGTCCTTTGTACAGTGTATGTGCAAACAGAATTATATGTTGAAATGTCGGTCTGATACCAGAACTTTGATCTCCAGCATTATGACAGGCAACAGTTGTTGACAGAACCCAGCAGGCCAATGTATATGTTTCCCGGTAGAAAATTGTTTAACTGAAATGAATTGGAACACAAGAAGCAGGAATTTATAACATATATCCTGACAAGAATTAGAGATTAGGTCTGGGAATGCAAGGAAGAGGCAGGAGGTAGAGGGTACGTTAAAAGAAGGGGAACATAACATCTCAGCTGAAGACTAAATAACATGTTAACGTCTTATGAATTTTGTACATCACGTGCATCATTTTTGTTAACTATGTATCTCTTGTTCATTCTTAATATGGTGCACACATATGAACAGTCTTATGTATCTGCATGCATGCGCGCGTTCACACACACGCACGCACACACACACAGACACACTCACTCAAACAAACAGACACACACATACAGACACCCACACACACTCACACATACACACAGACACCCACACACAGATTCACACTCACACACAGAGACACACATACAGACACCCACACACACTCACACACAGAGACACACGCACACGCACTCATACACACACAGGCACACACAAACACACACAGACACACACACACACACTCTCACAGACACAGAGGCACTCTCGCTCTCTCTTTCTCTCTCTCTCTCACACACAGACGCATACACTGATCAATCGTTATTCGGCCATTCCATTTCAAATTATCCTGTTTTATTTACATTGTCACTTGCAATTCCTTCTTCCGAATATATTCTGTTTCTTTCTCTACATCTGATGTTATTCTGTCTGTCAAGAAGACATTGGGGACTGGGGGATGTCACTTTACTCCTCATCAGTCTCCGCAGTCACTGTCTTCTATTCCTTTCTGTTTCTTAGCCCATTAAAAATACATTCTGTGTCTGACCCTTGAATCCGGATAAAGAGGTCACTTTTTTTAAGATTACTTACAGTATGGAAACAGGCCCTTCGGCCCAACAGATCCACAAAGAACTTCCGAAGAGTAACCCACCCAGACCCATTCCCCTACCCTCTATTAATCCCTGACACTATGGGCAATTTAGCATGGCCAATTCACCTAACCTGCATATCTTTGGACTGGGAGGAAACCGTAGCACCCGCCCACGCAGACACGGGGACAATGTGCAAACGCCACACAGACAGTTGGCCAAAGCTGTTCAGTAAATAAAACATTTACATTTTGGCTAAGGCTACAAAAAAATCTAAAAAAGAAAAGGCATACAAACTGTGCAATTAGATGTTTGCACCTTTGCAAACAAATTATTGAATTGCATTGTGTAAACGATAATTGACTGATAAAAGATATGAGAGTATAATCCAGCGAAATACGTAGCACAGCGAGAGAATAACAAGCGATTACATTTAAACTTGAGGATGATGGACTAACATTTATTATGTCCAGAAAAAAAGATGGTGATTTGTGAGAAATTGCATTTTCCCCATGTTATGTAATTCCAAGTAGCACACGTACCAGTGTGGAGACCCCATGTTGATTGAGAGGGAGCTCCAGGCTCTGAATGAATTCTCACCGTCTAAATGTGCAGTTGATGTGTGTCTCTGCACTGTTCATAAATCTACCAGGAGCTTTAATGCCTTACTCCTGAAATTGTTCGCCATTCCCACCAGCTTCTAACCTCTATAGGAGTGCAATAATGTCTTCTTGGAGATAGAAGGCATTTCCTTGAGACTTGGCACAAATCATTCACTTTTCCTTCTCACGTTCAGCAAACCAAGTTAAAGTGACACATATGTACCACGAGTAAAGCACCAGGAGGAACAACATAGAACAGTCTATCTGTTTAGGCTCTGCTTCACTCTTTGTTATGTTGGGGCATCAAAAACATCTTCCTATTTCTGTACACGTGGTTCGATATGCTGAATGGTCACCTCCTGGTCATCTGGAAGGAGCTCAAGGACCTGACTTGGCGACTCCGGTGTTCCTGTTTAATATCTCGATGTGCTGACTACGCTCCTTCCCTCCTTATGTAATAGACAGGAGTATGTAATAACCTTATGTAATAACCAAGCATCTAAATTGAGAATTTCTGCCTCTCATCTAGTCTGCAGCGGATTTTGAAAATAGACCCAGAGGAAGGTCAGTGAGGATACATGAGCAGACATTTAAGCAGATATCCTGAACCGCTCAGTAATTATTGTTTCTGTTCAAAAGAAGAACTCCATAAGCATGTGAAACACCATCGTTCACAAAAGCTCTCAAGAATACTATTGATGAGCATTAGTGGAGGGCCAGATTTATAATGTTTATTTCAGGGACCATAAGCTGATGTTAAGCATGAATTTCAGCTGTGCTTACTGATTTACCCCGTCCTGCGCCCCCCACCCGAAAACACTGCCATTGCTGCTCCATCCTCTTCCCTGCTCGTCTCCCCTTCCTGATTCCAGGTTCTTCTTCTCAAATTACGGAGAACATTCTCTCACATTATGGTCCCTATCCATTTCACCTGAAACTCTCTGATCAAGTCTACCTACTCTGCTGTAGCATCAAGCTGTGTTTTGTGCTGCCACTTTACCTTTGGTCTCAGTGTGGCTCGGCCTCTCCATTCATGCTGTTTTACACCTCCCACTCACATCTCATTCCGGAAAGTTTCCTTCTTGGCGTAAACCTTATTGAAAACACCTCTCCCCCTTTGCACTGAATTCACATTGTGATCCAAATTTCAAAAAGTATACTCAGCCTTCATCTCACTCTGCGAAAGGGAGCTGCACTCTGACCGTGTGGTACAAGAATTCCCCTTCTTATATGGTTCAGGCCAGAGATGCGCTTTCACTTTAGAGATCATCACACGATTGGACAAAGCAATTCAGGTGTTTGACCTCTTATTGGTATTCGTAAGAGTTTCCTGTTGCCTTAGTGTGGTAACATGGAGGAAAACAAATCACAGTACGAAGCTTGGGTTGAGAGTTATTTATCTGTCATTTGAATACTGTTTCAAATTTGCAGTATTTATCTTTAAATGCTTGTTCGTAAAGTTAGTGTCAGATAGCGTGTAGGACGTTGAGGGATGACATTGTAGAAGTTTGTAAAATCATGAGAGGTATGAATAGAGTGAATAACCAAGGGATTTTCCACGGAATGGGGGAGTTCAACCATAGAAGGAATAGGTTTAAGGTGAAAGAGGGAATATTTGAAATGGACGAAGTGTCAATGTTTTCACACAGAGGGTGATGTGTGTATATGGAATGAGTTGTCAGAGGAAGAGTGGGAGATGCAAGTACAGCTATAACATTTAAAACGCATTCGGACAAACATATGAATGGGAAAAGTTTAGAGGCATATGTACAAAATGTAGTCAGATGGGACTAGTTTACTTTGGAAAATCTGGTCAGCATGGACAAGTTGGACCAAGGGTTCTGTTTTTGCGCTATATGACTATGAATCTAGAAAGGGACGAAAAGAGAAAAATCATATGGTGTAGTCAATTGGCAATAAATACAAAAAATAAGCAGCACGAGCTTTTCCGAGCATATAAAAAAAGTTCAAGATGAGTGTGTGACCTTAGGTGAAATTAAGTCAGGAAAGTATACTGATGTTAATTGGAGGGTGTGACTGAATAATTGCCCATAGGGAGCAGACAGATAACTTAAACCCGTGTTTTACATCTTTCCTCACAGGGGAAAGCACAGTAAGTATTTCAATGGTGTAAACAAAATGGTAATATGAGGGAAGTTCTTGAACCGTCTCTAATAAAAGGAAAAAGGATTTTTCTAACAGATAAGAGTAAGAGTAGACAGGTCAGCAGTAATTCATAGCTGGTTTTGAAAGAAGTGGCCACAGTCTTGGAGTCATTCCGCCCTCTCTCTCAGATGTTAGTTCTGCTGTTTGTTAATGTAAGCAGTAAGTGCGGTAGCTTGAATGGGTTGTCATCAGGTTTAGGTACACACTGTTCTGACATGGCATGTTCACCCACACTCATCCCTGATTCGGAGATCGGCTTTATGGTAATGGTAGACTGAGAGATTATATTGTTGTTGAATATAATTCTGCTGCTGCTGCTACTACAGTTGCTATGATTTGCAGCATCACATGAATGTCCAGTTTGAGCAGCAATATCAGCAATACTTCTGCTGCCTGTCCTCAATTCGCACGGGGACCCGGTCACCCTTCTCCCCTGTACACAGTGCCCTATCCCGGTTTCTGATGAGGAAACGCTTCCTTTTTGAAAAATTCTTATCCTGTTAGGGTCTCTCCATGATGCCATGCCTCGAATTTGTACATTCCTCAAAAGCATTTAACGTTTTTATCTGAATCTTTCCCCCTCCAGTAATGCCATCTTCTGCTTAAAGCGAATGTGTTTCCCTCGGATTCTCTCCATGACCATGATTAAGACTCTGTCGTGTCGGTGATTCCAGCCTTATGTAGTTTCAGAACAGATGAGTTTGTATACCTTGCGTTATCATTCACTTCCCGGTGTATGGCGCTCCCTGTTGGACAGGGACGTGTGAGCAGCTTTGACACACATGTTTGAAAGTTGTTCAAAAACAGAAATTGCTGAAGACACTGAAAAGTCTGACAGCATCTGTGGAATGAAAGCAGAGGTAATCTTTCGGGTTCGGTCTCTGTTCCTCAAAGCATCCAGTAAGTCCAACAATTTTTGGTTTTGTTTCAGATTTCCTGTATCCAATGATCTTTGCTAAATTGAAAATGTGTTCTGTAACTTTTCATTTTTGAAGGAAATCAGTGAGTCAGAGAAACAATGTTAATCTTTCAAGTCCAGTGTAAATCTTCTTCAAACGTGTAAAGGATTGAAAGACGAGCGTTTTAGTATCTTGGCAGAAGTGGGTAATAGTGTTTGGAGGCCCAGTGCGAAAGACAAATGGGCTTTAAATTGTGGTGAAAGAGACACAGATATATTAATGTGTAAATTAACGTGTAAATATTAGAAATTGATTTTCTCTGTAGAATGCAACATAAACAAGACACGAACTTAGGGAGCCCAGGAGGGAGAGTGTATGGAAAAGGGAGAACAGCCATAATGGGTTCAGCCAGTGAATTTATGGAATTGAATATTAACTCCTACAGACTGTAACGTACCAAAGTGTAAAGTGAGGTGTTACTCGAGCTTGGGTTGTGCTTCATTTGAATATTGCCGAAGCCTGCATTTTCTTAGAATCCCTACAGTGTGGAAACAGGCCCTACAGCCCAACAGGTGTATATTGACCCTGCAAAGAGTATTACACCTAACATCAACATCCCTGAACACAATTGGCAATTCAGCATGGCCAGTTCACCTAACCTGCACAACTTGGAACTGTGACAGGAAGCTGAAAGCTACGCACCCCTCAACTCACTGCTATCCATGTGCATGTCCAAAAGTCACATTAATGTCCCCAATGACTCTGCTTCCACCACCACCTCTGGCAATGCATTCCATGCATTCACAACTCTCTGCGTAAAGAACCTACCTACATCTGACATCTCTCTTTTACCTTCCTCCTAATATTTTCAAACTATGACTTCACGTACTAGTCAATCCTGCCCTGGGGAAAAGTCTCTGGATGTTGTACACCTCGATCAGATCTCCTCTCTCCTCCTTCTCTCTAGAGAGAAAGGTCCAAGCTTGTTCAAACTTTCTTCATAAAGCAAGCCTTCCAGTCCAGGCAGCATCGTGGTAAACCTTCTTTGCACCCTCTCCAAGGCCTCTGTATCTTTCCTATAGCAGGGCGTCCACAACTGGACACAATATTCAAAGTGTGGTCTCACCAAGGACAGGTCGTGCTGCAGCAAAACTTTGCGGTTCTTAAACTCGATCCCGCTGTTAATGAAAGCCGAAA
The DNA here is from genome assembly GCF_020745735.1 of Hemiscyllium ocellatum. Classification (NCBI taxonomy): domain Eukaryota; kingdom Metazoa; phylum Chordata; class Chondrichthyes; order Orectolobiformes; family Hemiscylliidae; genus Hemiscyllium; species Hemiscyllium ocellatum. The sequence goes on along the minus strand of NC_083414.1, from coordinate 79,936,026 downwards.
CATCATATACTTTCTTGACACCCTATCCACGTGGTTGGCAACTTTGAAAGGATCTGTGCACTTGTGCAGCCAGATCCCTCTAGTTCCACCACACTGCCAAGAATCCTGTATTTAATGGTATATTCAGGATTCGAATTTGACCTTCCAAAATGCATCACTTCGCATTTATCCAGGTTGAACTACATCTGCCATTTCTCAGCCCAGCTCTGCATCCTGTCTATGTCGCGCTGCAGCCGACAGAAGACCCCTATACTATTGACGACACCTCCAACCGTTATGTCATCAGCAAATTTACTAACCCACCACATAACCTCCTCATTCAAGTCATGTATAAAAACTACAAAGGTCTGAGGCCCAAGAACGTAGCCCTGTTGGATCCCTCTCAACACTGTCCTCCAAGCAGAATACTTTCCATCTACAACCACTGTCTTCCTTCAGCCAGCCAGCCAAGTCTGAATCCAGATAGCCTAATCTCCCTGTATCCCATCCTTCCAGACTTTATGAATGAGCCATCAATGGGGAACCCTCTCAAATACCTTGCTAAAGTCAACATGCCCCACATCCACTGCCTGACCGTAGTCAACCTGTCTTGAAACCTCAAAGAAATCAAGAAGATTTGTAAGGAACGACTGCCCTTTACTCACACTATGCTTTGCCAGATACTCATAAATCCTATCCCTCGGAACTTTTTCCAAACTTTGCTGACCACAGACATAAGACTGACTGGTCTCTAATTGCCAGGGATTTCCCTATTACCCTTCTTGAAATAAGGAACAACTTTCGCCTCCTTCCAATCCTCCGGTACGACTCCAGTGGAGAGTGAGGAGGCAAATATCATCACGAGTGACTTTAAAACCTCCTTTCTTGCTTCCCGGAGCAGTGTAGGATAAATCTGGTCTGGCCCTGGGGACGTATCCATCTCAATGTTTTCCAAAATTGCTAGCACATCAAATTCATCAATCTTGACCTGGTCAAGACTGATCTGGCCCAGCTACTCTAAGTTTTCATTTACAACACGTTCTCTTTGCTTGGTGAAAATCGAAGCAAAAAACTCATTTAGGGCTTCCCCTATCTGCTCAGACTCCATGCAAAAGTTCCCTACGCTATCCCTGATCGGCCTTACCTTCTCCCTGATTATTCCCTTACTCCTCACGTATGAGAAAAATGCTTTTGGATTCTCTCTAATACTTCTTGCCAAGCCTTTTCTCGTGCCCCATCATGGCTCGTCTCGTTCCATTTATGAGCTCCTTTCTAGCAAGACTGTAATCCTCTAAAGATGTGCTAGATTCTTGCTTCCTCCATCTTCCGTAAGCTGCCTGCTTCTTTTTGTCGAGAAATTTCTCTGTTCTCATCATTCAATGTTCCTTAATCTTACCCCTTCTTACCTGTCTCAGAGGAACAAATTTGTGTATCACTCGCAACAACTGCTCCTTAAACAGTCTCCACATATCTGCTGTGCCCTTTCTGTGGAACAATTGCTCCCAGTCTGTACTTCCCAACTCCTGTCTGATAGCGTCATAATTTCCTTTTCCACAATTTAACATCTTCCCTCGGAAACTGCACCTTTCACTCTCGCAGACTGTGCTACATGTGAGGCAGTTGTGATTACTTTCAACAAAGTGCTCTCCCACCGTGAGTTCTGACACCTGTCCTGGCTCGTTGCTGAGCACCAAATCCAAAATTGCCGCTCCCCTCGTCGGTCTATCTACATACTGAGCAAGGAAACGGTCTTGAACACACCTGACAAAAACGGCTTCATCCACACCATCTGCACTTAGGAGGTTCCAGTCGATATTGGAAAAGTTGAAATCACCCATAACAATAACCCTGCTACGTTTGCATTTTTCTAGAATCTGCCCGCCTATGAAAACTTCAATCTCTCTACTGCTATTAGGTGATCTGTAGAAAACCACCAAATGCCGTGACTGTTCCCTTGCTGTTCCTAAATTCCACCCATACTGACTCAGGAGACAAACCTTCATTTCTGTAGCTGTGACACACTCTCTGATTAGCAATGTTACACCCTTTCCTCATTTTCCACCCATCCTGTTCTTTTTTAGATAAAATTAGATTACTTTCAGTGTGGAAACAGGCCCTACGGCCCAACAAGTCCACACCAACCCTCCATAGAGCAACCCACCCAGAACCAGTCCCCTACATTTACCCCTTCATCTAACACTATAGGCAGTTTAGCATGGCCAATTTACCAAAACTGCACATCTTTGGATTATGGAAGGAAACCGGAACACACCCACGGGGAATATTTGCAAACTCCACACAGACAGTCCACTCAGTTGGGAATTGAACCCGAGTCTCTGGCGCTGTGAGGCAGCAGTACTAACCATTGAGACACTGTGCCGCCCCGAAACATTTTTAAACGTTTTAAACCCTGGAACATCAAGCAACCATCCCTGCCCCTGTGAAACCTATATCTCTGTTATGGCCACGACATCGTAGCCCCAAGTACTGATCCATGCTCTAAGTTTGTCACTCTTACTTCAGACATTCCTTGCATTAAAGTAGACACACTTCAACTTATCCCTTTGTTTCATAGCGTGAGAAACCTTCCTGAAAGATTAAATATATCCTGTCACTGTCCTGTCTGCAACTAACCCCCTCTCAGACATGTGGTCTTATTCCTACCCCCCTGCCAAACTCATTTAAACCGGCCTGAACCACACGAGCATACCTCCCAAACAGGACATTTGTGCCCCTCCAGTTCAGGTGCAACCCGTCTTTCGTGTATAGGTCCCACCTTAACCAGAAGGTATACCGATGGTCTAGGTAACTGAAGCCCTCCCTCCTGCACCACCATCGAAGTCACGTGTGAAGCTGCATTCGCTGACTATTCCTCATCGCACTAGCTCGTGCCACTGGTAGCAAACCTGAGATCACTACTCTACTCGTCCTGCTCTTCAGCTTCCAAACTAACTCTCTGGAGTCACTTTTCAGATCCTCACTCCCTTTCCTGGCTATATCGTTGGTGCCAAATGATCTGGTTTCCACAGCCTTCTGTGGTAAGGAATTCCACAATTCCACCACTCTGTGGCTAAAGACGTATCATCTTTTCTCCGTTCTAATGGGTTTTCCCTTTTCTCTACGCCTGTGTCCTCCTGCCAGTGCCAACGTCCTCCCAATTTTGTCTGTATCCAGATCATTCAATATTCCGTAAGTTTCAATTAGATCGGCCCTCATCCTTCTAATCTCCATCGAGTAAAATCCCAGAGTTCTCCGATGTTCCTCATGTGTTAAGCTTCTCATTTCTGGTGAACCTTCTCTTGACATACACCAAGTCTAATACATCCTTCCTGAGGTATGAGGCACAAAATACTGATTAGAGCCTTAGAAAGCCTCAGAATCCCCAGCATTACATCCTACTCCTCTCAAGATGAATGACAACATTGTATCTGCCTTCTTAACTACTGACTCAACCAGCAAGTTTATCTAAGGCGAATCCTGCGCTTGGAATCCCAAGTCCCTTTGTTACTCAGATTTGTGATTTTTTTTTCCCATTTAGTAAATAGTCCATGCCTATATTCTTCATAAGAAAGTGCATGACCTCACACTCTCCCACATTGTATTCCATCTGCTGCTCCTTTTCCCACTCACCTCAACTGTCGAAATCTTTCTGTAGGCTCCCTACCTCCTCAATATTAGGTGCCCCTCTACCTATCTTTGCTTCATCTGCAAACGTAGCCAGAATGCCTTCTGTACCGCCACTCAGATCATTAACCTATAAAGTGAAATTTTGTGATCCAAACACTGACTTGTGGAATACTGCTAGTCACCGGCTGCCATCCTGAGAGAGACAATTTTATCCTCACTCTGCATCCTGTAAGAGAGCCAACCTTTTATCCATGCTAGTACCTGTCCTTTGACACCATGGGTCCTAATCTTACTCTGCAGCCTCCTGTGGGGTACCATATCAGAGGCTTTCTGGAAGTTCAGATCAGTAACTCTCTCTGGTCCAACCCGTCGTTACCTCCTCAAAGAATTCTCATTATCTTGAGAGCAATGTAGGTAATTGAAATGGGGAGCAATCAGAATGTCAGGGTCATTCCTACAGACAGAGTGGAGATGTTCATCAAAGCAGTTTCTGTTTAGCTCAGTAATGTAAAGGAGACTGCATTGTGAGCGGCAATGACAGGAGATTGGATTGAAAGCGTAAAAGTGAAATGCTGCTACACCTGGAAGGTGTGTTTAGAGCCTTGGACAGTGAAGAGGGAAGAGATGAATTGGCAAAAGTTGCAGCTTCTGCATTTACATGGGAAGGTGCCATGGGGGTGAGGGGAAATGTTCTGGGTAATGGAGCGTGCCACAGAAGGAATGGTCCCTGTGAATTTCTGACAGTGGACAGGAGGGGAAGATGTGTTTGATGGTGCTGTCCTGCTGGAGGTGGTGGAAGTGGCGGAGGATGATTCTGTGAATGCAGATTCTAGTGCAGCAGGAAGTGAGGACAAGAGGAGAACTATCATTGTTCTGGGAAGGAGGGGACAGAGTGAGGGCAGAAGTGAGGGAGATGGGACAGACACAGCTGAAAGCTCAATCCATCGGATTTAAGGGGACTTCTCGTTTGAGAGAAAAGGATGACATGTAGGAAGCTTCCCAAAGGAACGTGGCATCATCGAACAGAAATGACAGAGACAGGGAAACTGGGAGAATGAAGTCACCCTCCGTTGATCATGTGTTCAGCCCCAAACTTAGGTTCCCCCTGAATGATTGAAAAGAGCCAGGCATTTCAAATGCAGATTTATGTCTTCTACCTGGTCAAACACGGAGTGTGAAAATAGACACAGATGAAGGTCAGCAGATGTGTGTGTATGTGGGCGTGGGGGTGGGGTTGGGAGGGTGAAGGTGTGGGAACATTTAAGCAGGTACTGATTAATAACTCTCAGTAATGTTTGGCTCTGGTGAAAAAGAAGATGATATGAAGATGTGAAGATGAACCACCCTTGATGCACAAAGGCCTTGAAGGATACTGATCAATCACAAACTAAAGAATTCAGATTGGTGAGCTCGAGCGTCGGCCACACTTGTGAAGTTTACTTTTGCAACAAGAAGCAGATGGTATAAAACAAAATACCAAGAAAAAACATTTCAAAACTGGCAAGAAATATGAAAAGAAACTAGCCGCAAAAGTTTTCCGATATCGAATAAAAAACATTCATGATGTGTGTGTGACCCTTTGAAGGAAGGCAGGAAAGTATATGTGGGATACCTTGAGGATGTGACTGGGGAACTGGTTTCAGGGAACAGGCAGAGAATTTAAAACAGTATTTTACATCATTCCTCACAGGGGAAGGCACGAAGAGTTCCAATATTATAAACAAAATTGAAAGTTTTGTACTGTCTCTAACAAAATGAACAAAGCTTTTCTCAAACAGAAAAGACCAAAGGTAAACAGCTCATCATCAATTCATAGCTTGTTTTATTAGAAGTGGTTACAGAGTGACTGGCGGCACTGTGTGAAATATTCCATACCTCTCGGGATTACAGGAGTGTTCCAGTGAAACTGGCGAAACTGCAAAGTGGCGCCTGTCTTCAAGAAGAGAGTGAGTCTTCAAGTGTTTAGGTGCTCCCTTTGTCTGAATAGTCGAGCATATTTGAGAGGCTTAATGGCCTCATGATGCACTTTCATCCTGAGTGATATATAAAAAAAGTAAAACTCTACTCCTTCCTCTGATGCGTTACATGCTGGGGGATGAACATTTTGCTGAAGTTGAATTATTTTGAAAATTATCTGGAACATTGTACAACCGACATCATCCAGAGAATTCTAGAAAGTGCACTCATAAGAACATTTTATAACCATGTGGGGTTATTGCATAGGTGAGAGAGAGAGAGAGAGAGAGAGAGAGAGAGAGAGAGAGAGAGAGAGAGACAGAGCTGCATTGCAGTGGTGAGAGTGTTGGAGCCTTATTCTGGGGAAGGCGCTAACAGATATACAATGAATGTGCGAGAGTAGAGAGAATACGGTCACGCTTATCCTGACAGAACGGGGAAGGTTATTGATGCTTTTCCTGTATTGCTGGACTTTTCTTCGGACCGCAGATACTGCACTGAGCTGGGTGGTGTGCTCAGAACATGCTCTGGGAAGAGAATGGTCCCCCTCCGTACTAGACCAATCACCAGGACCTCCGTGCCCCTGTCGACAAGCTGTGGTGTAATTTTCCCTTATCTGCCATGCTCGGATAAACTGTGCAGGGCAGCTCCAAACTGAGAAAGCTCAACCGTGTGCCCATTGGCCTTTTAATAATGGCAGCAGTACCAGGGATCAATGAATATCCATGGGCATCCGGGCGATAGTGAGCACTACCAGCCATAATGGGTGGGAAAATCGGGCTGGCGTTGAATGAGAGGGACACCATGGGGTGGAATGGGTAGTTAATCAGTTGTGTTCGATAAGATAACACCAGGAAACTAGCTCTGCCTCGTGCAGATTTTCCTTCAGTCGCATTCAATGAAAATGGCACTGAGACAAATTATCGTACGATTCAGCCCAATGAGTCGAAGATTCTGCTGATCCTACTCCCAGTTACAACGCTGCAGGACAATTGCTTATCCAAAACTCTCAATCTCCTTAACTTCCACCAATATCCTGCTCACCCATCATTCCTAGAAACAGTGGCTTATATTGCAAGATGCTGTCGAAATGTTCTCATTTCACAATTTTTAATCCTACCATCAGATCCTTCTCTGAAATTCTCTTAATCTTCCCCTCTCTTTTAACCAAGTTCCTCCCATTTGTTGGTATTTAAACTGATTCCCCCGCCATCTCTGTCTGGCAGTGAATTTCACACCCACAGCACTCCTGTGTCATGCCACAATGGAGATATGGAGCTGTAAATGGAGAGGTGCTGCACATCCTGTCACTTCCAGCATGAGCTACAAGTTTCCCCACGCTGGGCAGTGATCTATCATAATGTTACATAGCAATTCAGCGATTGGTGCACACAGCTGCGTATGCTGGGAAGGTAACTGCTCCAGATTAAAAGATAAATTCACTGCTATTCACTGCACAGCTCCCCATGCTGCACAGATATCCAGTCCGTGTGTATAGAACAATGCCTTTGTGTGTTCTGCACAGCGCCCTGTGCTGGACAGATCATCGAGTCCAAGTTTATAGATCAGTGCACTGTTGGACACAGAGGTAGTGAACATATGAGCTCTAAACAGTGTTCGATCCTGAACTGATTGCTGAGCAGTACACTAGCCTGGTCTACGCAGTTCTTTATGTTGAGGAGGTACCTCATCTGGGCTTGTACGGGTCCGGGCTGGATCTGAGAGGTGCGTTGGGTATCCGATATAATTCCTGACATGATTATCACTCCTCCAGCTCGGCCCATTCCGCTGGTAAATGTGAGGTGCTGTGTTTGAGATAGAATTTACTTTGTCGAAATATTCGACATTAAGCAAAACACAATTTATTCGAAGACTGTCGATAAAAGACAACAAAAGGAAGAGGAACTTGCTAAACTTCATTCTGTTGGAAAACTTAACAGAATAATAGTTTATTTAACTACTATACAGTAACTGCTCCAATATGGTATCATCGGATAAGCACACAAATGTCAAAAAAAAATGCAGGAAACAGATTGTCTGACATGCAGTTCTCCAATCCAGGAAGAAAGAACATCAAAGGACACTTCAGAGAGAAATCTCAGAGACAATGTGTAGCACCCGGGAGAGATTTACTGCCTTCCAACCCTGCTGAGGCTACAGCAATAACTGGCGAAAGGTAAAAATAAGAATCCTGGTTCTGCAAGAGTTTGACCATCACTCCACAGGACAAGGCCGCGGCTGCAAGAACATAAGGAATGGACTGTATTTACATCGTCTATGGCTCTGTAGGTGTCTCTTAAAAATGCCTTAACCCACCTAAACCATTTAATGCTGGACAGACAAAAGTCAAAGTTAAACATATATAAATAAAGCAAAAACATGCAGCAGGCCTGGTGATCAGACACAGACGGCCTCGGGAGCCCAGCAATTCCTATATTGCCAAAACACAGCAGAATCATCGAGCTTGTGAAGAGAAAGAATTATGTCTCTCCTTTACCTCGATGTTTACAACTGGAGATGTGCCATTAGCCCAATAATCATCGATATCAAAATCCCACACAACCAAGTATTATTGTGATATATCAGAGTTGCCATGAAATGGGTTAACTACAGCTGTTTGTTCAGTGACTGTGATTAATATCAGTCTTCCTGGACCTAACTGGGTCACTGGAGGATATCGCTCTTCCATAATTAGGGACTTCTTTCAACTTGTTATGCCATAGTATTCGGCGCAGAGTCAACCTCAACAAGATTGGGATCAGCAGCTGCAGAGAAAGAGAGAGAGATCAGAATCTGAGAACATTAGAATGTTCCAACAATGGATTTTAATCTGAGAACATTAGCCTGGAATGTTCCAACAATGGATCAGAATCTGAGAACATTACACTGGAATGTTCCAACAATGGACAGGAGTTTATCCTTGGGTCTTTACTGGCTTTCCCAGACTTGGGCATTGTTACATTTGCGGATACGAGCCGTACTGGTGATTATTCAAGCTGGGTACTATCCCATCCTCGCTATTATTGGTGTGCCTGGTAAGTCTATCTCTATCAATTCTATGAATGATGCTGAATGTTATTGCTATTCTGGTTGATGATATTTAACAAAAACATAAACTTTCAGTCACAAACGCCAGTTCATTCTCATGCATTTCCAAACTGCTTACTCATAAACATCTGAGAAGGTAAAAGACTGTTCGGAACCTTTAATCTCCTCTTTACCGTGAACTGTTTTATATCTCCATATTCTCTCTGTCATCAAACCTGCCGACGCCCCCCTTCATAATATCCCCAATCTCCAGACTTGCCTGAGTTCTGTTGCTGACTTCGCCATCATGTACCCCTTCGTTAACGACAGATTTTGTGGCTCCAGTTCTCTTCTGACCTCTCCTCCAGTTACAAATATTTTGACCACAAACGTGTTCTTTTCTCTACAGTTACTTCATAACAGGGACTCTTAAACAAAGTAATAATTACACTGACTGTGTAATTCAGAGGCGCAAGTCATGACTCTAAAAGCATTGTCAGAAATCCTACCACAGCCGATGACTAAATTTAAGTTCCAATATCAAAAATTGGAATGAAACCTACTTTCACTCATGGCAAGCATAAACCATCAGGATTTCTTTTCTTATTTAATTGATAACCTTTGGTAAAGAAACCTAACATCTTTGCACTGTCTGAACTAAGTGTCACCTCAGATCCACAACAATATGGTTGCCTCTATATTGCCATGACAAATGGTCGCATGGTCAAGGGTAGTTGTGATGGACAACAAGTACTGCCCTTGCCAGTAGTTCTGCCATCCCGCGAAACTACAACAACACCAAATGTGGATGTTGGCGCTCTGAAATAAAATTCTCCACCGTCTGAAAGAATGTTGGAGAATCTCAGCAGGTATGGCAGTCTGTCGGAAAAAAAAACACAAATAACGTTTCGAGTTCAGTGAAACTATCAAAACTGAATGCAACTGAGAAATAATATTATTATATCAGGGATGGATGGAAGGGTGAGCGGGAGGTTTGTGTCGAGTGGATAATGTCCAGCAAGAGAGAGAAAGTGAGAGAGAAAGAGAGAGAGAGATTGAGAGAGAGAGAGAGAGAGAGAGAGAGGGAGAGAGAGAGAGAGGAAAGGCAAGCAAAAAGATTGCTGATGATGGACTGAAGGAAAACAGAATGGGAAGTTATTCTATCATTTCCCCTTTTCACACATTCCTGAATATCATATTTATTATGGGATGTCCCTGCTTACCGTGAGTTATGTTCCCTCTATCTCTCGTCTCTGAGTGTGGTGATCAACTCCATCAGAAATACTTATAGTCGATGAGATATAGAGAAACGTGATGTTCCATTGTCAACTGCTTCTTTGGAGAGAGGAGCTGTTACTGTGCGACTGTGTGGTGATGTAAGAGCTTTCTCAGCCAGGAAGAGAAACTGAGGAGCTGAAAAATGTATTTCTGGAAAAGCACAGCAGGTCAGGCAGCATGAAAAGATCAGGATAATCGACGTTTCGGGCATGAGCCCTTCTTCAGGAAAGAGGAAAGTATGCCAAGCAGGCCAAGATAAAAGGTAGGGAGGAGGGACATGGGGGAGGTGCGTTGGAAATGGAATAGGTGGAAAGAAGTTAAGGTGAGGGTGATAGGCTGGAGAAGGGGTGGGGGCGGAGAGGTCAGGAAGAAAATTGCAGGTCTGGAAGGTGGTGCTGAGTTTGAGAGTTGGGATTGAGACAAGGTGGGGGGAGGGGAAATGAGGAAGCTGGAGAAATCTGAATTCATCCCTTGTGGTTGGAGGGTTCCTAGGCGTAAGATTCTTGGCAGTGTGGAGGAACAGAGGGTTCTTGGGGTCTGTGCCCACAGACTCCTCAAAGTTGCTATCCAAGTTGATTGCGTTGTTAAGAGGCGCATGGTGTTTTGGCTATCAGTTGCAGGGGGATTGGGTTTAAGAGACACGAGATTATGCTGCAGCTCGATAGAGCCCTGCTCAGACCGCGCAGGGAATATTGTGTTCAGTTCTGGTATCCTCATTATAGGAAGGATAAGAAAGCTTTAGAGATGGTAAAGAGGAGATTTACCATGATGCTGCCTCCACAGGGGTCAGGTCTTATGAAGAAACCATGAGGGAGCGAGGGCTTTTCTCACTGGAGGAAAAAATAGATGAGAGGTGACTTGATAGAGGTATACAAGATGATGAGAGGCATAGAACATAGAACATTATAGCGCGGTACGGCCCTTAGGCCCACGATGTTGCGCCGCCCTGTCACACTCAGCTGAAACCCACCCCACCTACATTCTTCCATGTCCGTCCATTTGCCTGTCCAACGACGTCTTAAATGCACATAAACATGGCGAATCTATGACAGATGCAGGCAAAGCATTCCGTACCCTTACTACTCTCTGAATAAAGGAAGTGCCTCAAACATCCGTCTTATACCTATCTCCCCTCACTTTCAAGTTGTGTCCCCTCGTTTTTGCCGTCTGCATACCTGGAAAAAAGAGAGAGTGATTGGCCAGAAACATTTTCCGACGGCAGAAATGTCTATCTCTAGGTGGCATAAATTTAAGGTAATTGGAGGAAGGTTTAGGGGAGATATCAAAGGTAGATTATTTACACAGAGAGTGATGGGTGTGTGGAATGCACTGCCAGCGGTGGTAGAAGAGTCAAATACTTGAGGGAAACTTAAGAGACTCTAGGGTAGGCAATGGAACAAAGTGAACTGAAGCATGTAAGTTCGTCTGATCTTAGAGTAGGGCAAACGGCACAACGTCGAGGGCTGAAGGTCCTACCTGCATGCATTCATGTAGAACTCTGAGCTCAAAAACTGCATGAATTCATGTAAAACTCCGTTATCTCACTTTTTAGATTAGAATCAATATAAACATCATGGCATAGACAGACAACACAGGGTGCACCACTTTCAACATATTGTCTAGCTATCACCATTATTAACAGCTAACCTGAGAATGCAATTTTTTAAAACAAAGTTTTGTGATTTACATATGAAAGAAGTGAAACTATCATGGTATTCTAACAGATGAAAGGCTTAACAGACAATCAATTTTTCAATGTTTAATTTCAGTTAAATCACACTGTAAATTTCTGCTCTAAATTCTGTGTTAGGCTTGAGCACTTAACTATCACCTGATGAAGGAGCGACACTCCGAAATCTAGCGTGCTTCTAATTAAATCTGTTTGACTATAACCTGGTTTTGTGTGATTTTTAACTTTGTACACCCCAGTCCAACACCGGCATCTCCAAATCAGTATTGTTCTTTGTTCTGTGTTCGATGGAAGTGCTCAGGAAAACTTAAACATTAAGGGAGATTTGAGACTTGGAGCAGGTCAGCCTTGATCTTAGCGAAGGGCAAGGCAGGCTTCGGATGTGAATGTCCTTCCCCTGTTTCTGATGTTCTCCCAATCTGTTATTGGAAAGTTAGTAGGTGTTATTTTCCTGGAATGGCTTTTATGGAATGTTGCAATCAGGGAGACCAGCGGATTTTATGAGCCATTGCTGGGTGAGATTTGGGGGTTGTATTCACAGTGAATCTGGGTCTCAAACATGATCAACAAATGAAGCACAATTTACAGAGAGTGAAAGCTCTGTAAAAAGAGATGAGCAACCTCTTTCATATCCAGCCTGGGCCTTCCAATTACATTTTCCAAATCTCCCAAACCGTGTGGGACAGTCTCGATGGACGAAATGGTCTCCTCTGTTTCTGTGCACTATGTTATAACAGTAAGTGGACTCCAATTTCTCCTGTCTAACAGGCTAGAGGGATTGAATGGAACACAGAAACGTGGGACTGAGGTGCAGGAGTGGGTCATTAGAGAATTTGAGCCTTCTCCACCAGGCATTAAGATTGTGGCTGATCAGATTGTGGTCTCAGCCTCATCTTCCTCTCTGTGTCCCATTATCCGTGACTCACTTCTCTGTCAAATCTTTAACTAACTCAGCTGTCAATACTTGTAATCAGAGAAGCACCACAAACTTCTAGCGAAAAGAATTCCCATTCGAATGGCACGTTTGGATTTTTTCCTGATATCGCTGTGAGAATAAGAGAGTCATACAGAGTGTAATCATATCACTTTGCCCAAATTGTCCTTGCCAATCAAGCAGCTTAATCCCACTTGCCACCTCCCTCTGAACCATTCCTATTTATGTACCTATCCACATACATTACAAACGTGTAATTGTACCCGCTTTCACCACTTCCTCTGACAGTACACCCACCAGCCTCTGTATCAAAAAGTTTCCCCTCAGGTCCCTTCTAATTCTTTGCCCTGTCACCTTCACCCAATGCAGTCTAGTTCTGGACACCCCTACACTGGGTAAAAGATCTTGCCTATTCAGACTGTCCATGCCCCTCAGGAGTTTTTAAACTTCTGTCATGTCACCATTCAGCCTCTGACAGGCCAGGAGGAAAAGCTTCATCCTGTTCATCATCTCCCTGTAGCTCAAACGCTCAGGTTCCAGGAAATCCTTGTAAAACTTTTCTGAAGCCTTGCAAGCTTAATAACATCCACCCTTTAGAAGAGTCAACTGACATGTACGCAGTATTCTTAAAGTGGCCTCACCTGCGTCCTGCACAAGCGCAGCACTTTACCTCAACTCCTATACTCAATGTTCTGACCGATTAAGGCAAGCATGCCAACCACGTTCCTCACCACTCTACCGACCTAAACTCCACTTTCAAGGAACTATGAATCTTCACCCGTACATCTCCTTGTTCAGCAACATTTCCCGGGCACTACCCTACTTTAACTTAGCAAAATGCAAAACCTCACAAATATCTAAAGTAAACTCCTTCTGCCACTCCTTGGCTCATTGATGTTCAATGACCCCGTTACATTCTGAGATAATCTTCTTCACGGTCCACTGCACTACTTTGGTGATGTTATCTGTAAACTTACTAAACATGCCACCGACAATCACATCAAAGTTGTTTATATCCGTGATGAAAAGCAGTGAGCTCAGCACTGATTCTTTCAGCACACCGCTGGCCACAGGTCTTCAGTCTGGAACATTATCCACTACCTTCAATCCAATTTTGTATCCAATTGGCTAGCTTTTCCTAGATTACATATAACCTAATCTAAGTAATCTGTCGACGATGAGGTACCGTATTAAATGTCTTGCTGAAGTTTGTGTAAACAATGTACACCACAGTGTCTTCTTCAATCTTCTTTGACACCTCTGCATAATACACAAAAACATTAATTAAACATGAATTCCATCACACAAATTCATATTGATTACCCCTAATCAATCGTTGTCTTTCTAAATAGATGTAAATCCTATCGCTGAGAATCCCCTCCAACGAACTCCTCGACACTGACGTTTGATGATTGAGTCGATAATTCCATGTGTTTCTTTTTTTTGGATTATTGCTCCCTTTTCTAGCCACACTCCTCCTCTGGCCACAAAAAATAATTATAACTAGGTTGGTGATATGGCCAATGATAAAGTTCTCAGAGAGTGTCAGGGTCAGTGTTAGGAACACGTTAGGCAGATTTATTTAGGGGAGAAAGTGAGGACTGCAGATGCTGGAGATCAGAGCTGAAAATGAGTTGCTGGAAAAGCGCAGCAGGTCAGGCAGCATCCAAGGAGCAGGAGAACCGCCGTTTCTCCTGTTTTATTTGTAGTCATCAAGTCTTACAGCATGGAGAGAGGCAGAGAGGCTCTTTTGTCCAAACTCGTCCATTCTGACTCAAAATCTAACCACATTAACCTCATTTCCCAGCACTTGGCCCATAGCATTCTCGTCCTTTCCTGTCCATGTACTTGCCCAAATGCCATTTAAATATCGTTAATATAAATGCTTCAACCACTTCCGTTGGCAGCTCATTCGTTTTGTGTACCACTCTCTGTGTGAAACAGTTCCAATCAGTTTGCTTTTTATTCTTTCCCCTCTCACCTTAAAATGATGCCCTCTCCTCCTCGATTCCCCAACTCTAGGAATAAAAAGGCTGGATCCATTCACCCTATCCATGTAAACTTCTATAAGTTCCCTCTCAGTCTTCTATTCTCGAAATAAAAAAGGCCTCACTTGTCCAACCTCTCCCTATAATTCATACTATTGAGTTCTGGCAACATTTTTGTAAATTCCGTCTGCACACATTCCAAATTAAAAACATCCTCCTGATCGCAATGTGACTAAAACTGACACAGCACTACAAGTGCAGCCTCACCAACTTCCTGAATAACTTCAACATTACTTCCCAACGGCTCGCCTCCATGTCCTGACCGATGCTTGCTTGTATGGTAAAACCTTCTTCATTACCATGTCTAAATATGATCCCACTTTCATAGAACGGTGGACCTAAACTCCATGTTCCCTCTGCTCAACTACACTCCTTAAGGTCCTACCAATCACCACGAAACTCCTACCTTGATCTAACGTTGCCAAAATATTCATTGGCCCACTTCTCCAGTTTGATGAAGATCCTGCTGCAATATCTGATATACTTCCTCACTGTGCATGATACCACCTATTTCAGTGTCATCTTCAAGTTTCCTAATCATGCTTTGTACCTTCGCAAGAACATCATTGTGACAGATAACAAACAACAACGGGCCCAGCACTGACCCCTGAGGCACTTCATGTGTCACAGGCCTCCAGTCCGAGAGCATCCTTCCACTAGTACTCATTGCTTACAATCATGAAGCCAATTGTCTGTCTAATTTGCCAGCTCCCTCTGGATTCCATGCGACTCTAACCTTCCAGACCAGCCTATCAATGGTAACCTTGTCAAAGGCCTTACTGAAAACTATACAGAATATGTCTACCACCCTACCCTCATCAACATTCTTGGTCATTTCATCAATGACCTCAAACAAATTTGAGAGGCATGATCTCCCACTCACAAAGCCATGCAATCTTTCCAGTCTAAAAACAACCATTAATAATAATTATTAAAATTAATAATAACAAACTAATAAATAACAATAAGATGACATTTTCAATGGATAATAAACTATCCATGGTATGTGATATTGGAACGTGTATCATGGTTGAAGGGCAGAATGGAGTTTGTACCTGTGTCATTGAACTGTATCGAAAAAAGCAATGTGGAAACAGGCCCTTCGGCTCAACAAGTCCACACCGACCCACCCATTCCCCTACAGTTACTCCTTAACCAACACTACGGGTAATTTTAGCATGTCCAATTCACCGGATCTGCACATTTTTGTGACTGTGGGAGGAAACCCACGCAGACACGGGGAGAACGTGCAAACTCTACACAGTCAGTCGCCCGAGGCGGGAATCGAACCGGGTCCCTGGCGCTGTGAGGCAGCAGTGCTAACCACTGTGCCACCGTGACTAGTGGCTAGTACAGCTGCCACATAGTGCCATGGATCCGGGTTTGGTTCCAGCTTCGGTTGACTCTCTGTGTGGAGTTTGCACATTCTCACTGTGCTTGTGTGTGTTTCCGCTGGGTGCTCCATTTTCCTTCCACATCCAAAGATGGAAAGCACAGGTGAATTGGCCATGCTAAGTTACCCATAGTGTTATGTGCATTCATCAGTGGTAAATATAGGTGTGGTCTTGTTGGGCCAAATAGTCTGTTTCCATACTGTAGGGAATCTGTCAAAAATATTATGTCTAATCAAACCTTATCTTTCCAAATGTATGCATATCTCATCCCTCAGAGACTTCTCAAGTTACCTAGCTACCACAGATGTTAGGTTTCCTAATCTTTGGATTCCAGATTTTTCTTTGCTACCCTTCTTGAATAATGGCACAACATTTGCTAATCTCCAATGTTCTGGAACCTAAACTGCAGCTACCGATGATACAAAAATCTCAACCAGGGTCCCTGTAGTTTCTTCTGTAGCCTCTTGCAGTTTTCTTGGATGCATCTGTTTAGGACCAAGAGATTTATCAAACTTCATACATTCTAATGCATCCAACACGTCTTCTCCTGTGATATTGACTCATCCCAAGATAAAATTACGACCTTTGTTCACCTCCCAAATCTTCATATATTTCTCCACGGTTAAGGCAGAAGAGAAATATTCATTGAGAATCTCACACATCTCCTATGGTTCTAGTCATGCATGTCCACTTTGGACCTTGTGGAGTCATATTCTCATTTAGTTATTCCTTTCATTTAAATATACGTAATGAACCTTTTTGGATTCACCATAATCTTCTCAGCCAAAGCTATCTTGTGCACCCTTTTCGCCCTCCTGATATCCTTCTTCAGCAAATTACTGCATCCCCTGTATACCTCCAGGGATTCCCTTGATCCCAGTTGCCTGGACCTGAGCCACGCCTCCTTTTTGCTGGTCGAAGCCTCAATACCTCCTGACATCCATACTTCCCTCTTCCTGCGAACCTTGCTCTTTACCCTCACAGGAACATATAGACCTTGAACTCTAGACGTTTCACTTTTAAAGGCCTCCCACTTGCCGGAGATCCCATCGCCTGTAAACAAACTCCTCCAACCAATCCCTACAAGCTCCTGTCTAATTCCATCAAAATTTGCCTTGTCTCAATTTAGAACTTGAACACCTGGACCTGTTTTGTTCTTTTTCATAACTTTTTAAAAATTAATATAACTATGGTCACTAATCCCCGAGTGCTCCCCCATTGTCACTACAGTCACCTGTCCTGCCCTCGTTCTGAGAATAGGTCAAGTTTTGACACTTCCCTAGTTGCACACTCTACATACTGCTTGAGGAAACTTTTCTGAGCACACTTAATAGATGCACCCCGTCTCAGTCCTTAATTCTATATCATTCCCAGACTATGTTTGGAAAATTAAAATCTCCTACTAATGCAATCCCATTACTGCAAGTCTCCCCAATCGCTTTACATATTTTTGTTCCGCTAATTTCTCGTTTACTATTTGGGGGCTTATGGAAAAACACAAATAATATCACCATTCCCTTCTTATTTCTAAGCTCCCTCACAAATCCTCACTGGATGTTCCTTCAGTTATTTTATCTCTGATTACTACTGTCATACTCGCCTTAATCAAAAATGAAACTCGCCCTCCCCTCCTTCCTCCACCTCTGTCCAGCATAAAGCAACTTTACCCTGGTACATTAGGCTGCCAATCTTGTCATTCCCTTAGCCATGTTTCTGTAATGGCTATAATATCTCAGTTCCACGTGCATATCCACGCCCTGGGTTCATCGGTCTTATCTGTCACCCATGTCGCATTGAAACAATTGCAATTTAATCCAACAGGCATTCCTTGCTCCCTGTCGTGTTCCAGCCTGACCTGTCTGTTCACTTTACTGTTTCTGATTACTGTATCTCCTCCAGCCTCGCAATTGCCTCCCTGCTGTTGAGGATCCCACCCCTCCCCAACCCCAGCCAATCGAGTTGAAATCCGCCCTTGCAGCACTAGAAAACCTGCCGGCCAGGATATTGGTCGCCTCCCAGTTCAAGTACAACCCACCATTCCTGAACAGGTCACCTCTACCCCAACAAAGATCCCAGTCACCCAAAATCTCTGCCCCCTGCACCAATTCTGTCGCCACACATTCATGTGCCATATCCTTCGGTTCTTACCCTCACTAACACAGAGCCCTGAAAGTAAACCAGATATTACCCACTGTCGTGGTCCAGTCTTCTACCCTTTTTCCTGGCTCTATATAATCACTCTGCAGGGTCTCATCACTATTTCTACACATGTCATTTCTACTCATGTGCACAAAGACTTCTGGCTGCTCCCCGACCCAGTGAGAACGTTCTGCAGCCGCTCCGAGACATCCTGGACCCTGACACGTAGGAGGCTTTACACCATCCTGGATTCCTATTTGCAGCCACAGAATCTCTTGCCTGTTCCCCACACTATCGAGCGTGAATAATTCCTTCTGAAGTTATTCTGCTCGTACAACCGTCTGACAATGGGATTTCTTCCTGAAACAGTTGGATTTGGTTGAATTGCATTGCTTCAAGGAATTGGGAAATTCTAACGAATCCTCATCAGGAATTCTCTGTGAGTGGGAAAGACGACTAGGCTTTCAATTTCACTCCAACACATCAATGTGTTGAGCGACAGGAAACAGAAGGGGAGCAATAGACTATTCTTTCACAGATAGGCTACATTTTTTCCATCTGTAAGTTAAATCATTAACATTATCAGACCCTAAACTGGGCTGTGTGAGCTTTCCTTGAACATTGTCCGAACTATATGACTCCATCACATTCTCGATTCCAGCATTATTGCTGCTGTCGTACACATAATCAATTCATTAACATTAAATGACCCTACTTGTTTTGAATATGTGCTAGTATGTGCCTGCATAATGTAAAAATAAGCGTTTCGTTTCTTCATAATACCTGTGCTAAGATGAGAATGTTTTATACTTTAACAAATACAGAAATTGCTGGAAAATCTCGGCCTGTCTGACAGCGTATATGAAGAGAATTTAGACTTCAATTTTTCGGTCCAATGACCTTTCCTTTGAACATATCGAATTCTTAAATTACTTCCCCAGTGTTATTCTCCAACACAAGAAGAAATAACCATCCGTTATTCACCAAATACACTCTTCTCAAGATCTTATATTGTCAATAAAACATTTCTCATTCGCAGGCTGAACTGTTAATTCTTCATAACGGAATGCCTTCATCCCAAGAACGAATAAAGGGCAACATCTTTGAAACGTTTCGAAACCTTTTATTTTTCAGTTTAGGCTATCATAACTACACATAGTACATCAGATGTGATCTCAGCACTGCCCTGCACTGATGCAAAAAAAAACATGGCTTAGATCATACCCAACACCCCTTGCACGAAACAGAATCATTCCATTTCTCTTCCAAATCACTTGCAACATATTCAGAGTAATTTGATGTGATTCATGTACGAAGACACGCAAATCCCCCTGTACCACTGACTTCTGCATTCTCCCTGCATTTAAATAATTTTCTGCTGTTTTGTCTTTTCCACGAAACAAAAAGTTCCCATCGCCTCCATTGCACTGATTTTTTTTACTGAAGATTTGCTCACAGCCGTTTTCTGACTGTATGCCATTGCAGATGCGCTGGACTCCCCCGTCTGTATCCTCATGCAGATGCTCTGCCCTCCTCCTGTCTGTATCCCATTGCAAACGCTCTGCCCTCCCCGTCTGTATCCCATTGCAGACTCTCTGCCCTCCCCCGTCTGTGTCCCATTGCAGACGCCTTGCCATCCTCTGTCTGTCTCTCATTGCAGACGCTATGCTCTCCAATGCCTGTATTCATTGCAGACGCTCTGCCCTCCCCTGTCTGTCTCCCATTGTAGACACTATGCCCTCCAACATCCATATCCAATTGCAGACGCTCTGCCCTCAACTGCCTGTCTCTATTGCAGACCCTATGCCCTCCAATGTCTATATCTCATTGCAGACGCTCTCCCACGGCAGATGCCCTGTCCTCCCCTTGTCTGCATCCCATTGCAGACGCATGGCCCTCCCCCGTCTGTATTCCATTGCAGATGCTCTGTCTTCCTCTGCCTGTATCCCATTGCAGACGCATGGCCCTCCCCCGTCTGTATTCCATTGCAGATGCTCTGTCTTCCTCTGCCTGTATCCCATTGCAGACGCCCTGCCCTTCCCCTCTCTATATTTAATTGCAGGCGCTCTGCTCTCCCCTGTCTGTATCTCATTTCAGATGTTCTGCCCTCCTCTGACTGTAACCCATTGCAGACTCTCTGCCCGCACACTGTCTCTATCCCATTGCAGATGCTCTGCCCTCCTCGGCTGTGTCCCATTGCAGACGCTCTGCCCTTCCCACGTCTGTATCCCATTGTCGACGCTCTGCCCGTCCCCTGTCTGAATCTCATCGCAGACACTCCGCCCTCCCGTTGTCTGTGTCCCATTTCAGACGCTCTGTCTCCATTTAACATCTTATTGAATGACTATCCTGGTCCATGAGCAAACTGAGCTCCATCCCCTTCATCCAATTTATTTATTTGGATTTAAAATTTCGCTGACCTCACATAGATCCTTGAAGTATTCTACCAGTTACAGCTTTCCAAACACAAAATGCATAATGATCTCTACTCTGTATTTCCTGACAGCTATCCAGGGTGCCCCTGCTCCTGCATAACAGCCTGGGATGGTTATATGGCGTCCTCCTATTCTGTATAATTTACTGAAATGATTAGATTAGATTAGATTACTTACAGTGTGGAAACAGGCCCTTCAGCCCAACTCCACACCGACCCGCTGAAGCGCAACCCACCCATACCCCTACATATACCCCTTCTCTAACACTACGGGCAATTTAGCATGGCCAATTCACCTGATCCGCACATCTTTGGACTGGGGGAGGAAACCGGAGCACCCGGAGGAAACCCACGCAGACACAGGGAGAACGTGCAAACTCCACACAGTCAGTCGCCTGAGGCGGGAATTGAACCCAGGTCCCTGGCGCTGTGAAGCAGTGCTAACCACTGCCCAAATGACTTGAGTCCTTCATTCTATTCTTTTCTAACCCCATGGATGGGCATAATGGCCTTCTCCTGCTGCGTTGTCACGATGCTGACTAGCTGAATGGAATCATTTTCTCCCTCTGTCACAGTCTTGAGGGTAAATTGACAGAACAACGTGTGAGTTAGGAGCAGCAGTTGGCCATTCGGACCCTCCAGCCTGTTGCTTAATTTAGAAACATCATGGCTGGTCTGACTGTAGCTGACCACTCCCTCTCCTGTCTGCTCCCAATAAACATTCCCTCCCCTGTCCATCAAAGGTCAGTCAAGGTCAGCCTTGAATATCCCGGGAGACTTCACTGTCCCCGGGTCTGAGAACGTCACAGATCACACAATCCAAAGGAGAAAGGAATAACGTTATCTCAAATGGAAATGGGAGACCCCTTTCATTTTAAACTGTTTTAACCTCACAGCAAGTCACCTCCTCTTTTCAGAAACAAAGCAAATAGGAACAAGCATATACCATTCAGCCCCTCAAACGTATCCCACAGTCCTATTGACTGTTCAGTCAAGTATTTATCAAACTTAGCTTCTCCTGTACCCTTGGAAAATAACCCTGACACCTTAAGGCCACAGAGCATTGGAAATTGGACTTAGGCCATTTGGCCCAAAAGATCTATTTTGCAGTTTGATCCTGTCTGGTGTGTTTCTCAACACAATTTTCCTGCCTTCTCACTGCAACTCTTGATCGTTGTTGTAATCTAACCTTTGTCTTAAATACATGGTTGCATCGGTGTCTCTATATGCGTGTGTGATTGCGTGTGTGTTTCTGTGTATATCTGTGTAATGGCAGGAGACAGGGTGGTGGTGGATTGTTGTTTTTTGAACTGGAAGCCTGTTGGCAGCGATGATCCAGAGGCAACATTGTTGGGTACACTTTTGTTTGTCATTTATATAAATTATTTAGATGCGAGTTATAGAAGGCATATTTCGCAAATTTGTGGATAACTTCGAGTTTGGGTGTACAGTGGATAGTGTTTGTATAATGAAGAACCACTGAAGATTACAAAGAGACCTTCAGTTATTAAATCAATGATTCATAGAGATGTACAACAGGGAAACAGACTCTTCAACTCGCTCATGCCATCCAAATATTTGAAATTAATCCGCTCCCATTTGCCAGCATTTGGCCCATATCCCACTAATCATAAAGCCACCCAGTTGCCCTTTAAATGCTGTAATTGTTCCAGCCTCCACCAGTTTCTCTGGCAGCTTATTCCATAGAAGCACCATCCTCTGCAGCAAAATAAAGTTGCTCTTCATTGTCTTTCAAATATTTCTCTTCCCACCTTAAACCTATGCCTACTAGTTTTACACTCTCCTACCTTGGGGGAAGGAACCTTGACCACTCAACCTATCCATGCCCTTCATAATTGATTGGCTATGCTTTCAGTCATCCTGGGTCTAAATTCTCAAATTCTGTCGTCTTACCTCTTCCTTCTCCATCAATGCACGATTCCAAAAAAGTTTAATCAACTTGTTCAGATATATTATGAAACAGCTCTGTGAGATTTGGAACTAGAATTTTCGGTGCAGTTACAGGGACACTACCGTCATTCAGCATTAGCTCCGAAAGCTGCAACATGATGCTCCTGTGTGTTTGTTCATCAGCCTGTTGTAACACACTGTGACATACTTCCACAGAACATGAATCCTCTCCACCTTCTCCGGTGATAGGGGCACTATCAGACATTCAAGGACTGGAATCGAATCAAGAGCCCCGGCTCACAAACGTGGGTACCATCCATTAAACAAGGCCTAAACCACGCCCAGATTTCGAGTCATATTTAAAGTGTATGGATTTATTAAATTCTGGTTAACATTACCAAATTATACAGTGGACATTTATAATTGAAAAAAAAAACAAGTTATTACCGTCAACTAAAGGATTTTGAGTGCATTCGCTGTGCCATTGAGACAACCAATGAACGTCTTCAATTACTTGGCTATAATTTCTGGTTTAAGTTGCTATTACCAGTAGTCGGCTATATTAGGGAAAGAAATCCTGCAAACATACTATGCACTCTGAAAGATCTCGAGTAGATATCAATACTGAATACGAGAAACGACGAACGAGCACAATTCTGGTCCCAAAACACCGGTCACTATTTCAAATCTCTAGCATGTGGCTCCCCTCTTCCTAAAATCATTAATTGATATAAGGCAACTGCCTCCTTGCCAGCTTCTCCTTACCGACTCCTCCCTCTGCCTGCGCAAGGCAAACCAAGCTCTGGGTCTTTGGGAAACTTAAGACTGGTGTCCGGAGGCCTTCTGGAGAGGGGATTGTCGTTTTAATCCAAAGGGGGAGTGTGATGGGGGCAGTAATAACATTCACTGAGCTGAGGTGTGGCAGATGGGGTTTAAAATGGATGCATGTGAGACATTGCATTTTGATAAAACAAACAAGGGGAGGACTTACACAATTAATGCTGGGCTTTGGTAGTTATGTAGAAAAGAAGGACCCAGGGGCACAGGCATAATTCATTGAAGTTTTTGGCGCAGTGTGTTTAAGGTTACTTCATTGGTCATACCTTTGAGGTTAGAAGTTGGGAAATCATGCTGAGATTGTTCAGAATATTGATAAAGCCTTTTCTGAAGTATTGTGTACAGTTCTGTTAAAGGAAGGAGATTATTAACCTGTAGATGGTTGAGAAGAGATTTACCAGAATGTTACCAGTAACATCTCATCTTCTGCCTCGGAAGCCAACAAACACACGGCATGAACATTGGATTCACTGATTTACAAATCTCCCCGGTCAACCCATTTCTCAGATCCAGCCCCCGGACTCACATCTGCCCTCCTGAGGAGACCAAATCTCCACCTGCCTTCCCACCACTCCGTTCCACACTCCTCACCGATCTATCACTATCACCTCCTACCTTCGCTCACCTATTACTTATGTTTCCTCCAGCCTCACCCCAGCATCCGTTTTCTCTTAGCCCCCTTTCCCCTCGCCAGTCCTGAAAAAGGGTCCTACTTTCTTGCTCCTCGGATGTTGCCTGACTTACTGTGCCTTTTCCACCACCATGCTTTACCTACACTGAATTATAAAACAGCTGCAGTCTCCATTATGTGTTCGGTACAATTCTCTGTTAACATAACCATATCGTTGTCTGTTATTCTGCATGTAGTCTTAGGGACATTTTCTTCTCAGATCATGGACGATAAAAGTTTTCTCAACGTTTTACTGATATTGTAATGTCTGATCAGTAGTTAAAGAACATAGTTTCAATTTATAAACAGAGAAGCATGCTTATGTTCTGATAAACCTCTGGCATTGCTCCCATATCCAAGGCAGATTGAATGCTTACACATGATTGATCTACCAGCCCAAACATTTGTTCCCTCAGTTCTCCCACATATCCCATCCAGAATGTGTAAAGTTTAATCATTTTTTTTATAATTTTAGTCACAATGTATTGAATTGAAATGGGTTAACTGGAGACATTTCTGCAGCGACTGCGATTGATGTCAGTCTTAGTGGATCCTAAACGTGTCACTGCAGGGCTTTTCTCTTCTATTAATTAGGGTCTCGGTTCAATGTGTTATCCCACAGTGTCAGTGGGAGCATCACCGAGAGCACTAACAGTGACTAGAAGACCCAGAGCGTGGGGGAGGACAGATCA
Source organism: Hemiscyllium ocellatum (assembly GCF_020745735.1). Classification (NCBI taxonomy): domain Eukaryota; kingdom Metazoa; phylum Chordata; class Chondrichthyes; order Orectolobiformes; family Hemiscylliidae; genus Hemiscyllium; species Hemiscyllium ocellatum. Next base: position 79,911,410 of record NC_083414.1, on the reverse strand, counting down.
GAATCTGAGAACATTGGGTGGAACTGTTCCAACAATGGATCAGAATCTGAGAATATTATATTCCAACAATGGACTGGAGTTTATCCGAGGGTCTTTACTGGCTTTCTCAACCTTCTATCTCATTAGTTTTGCAAACCTATGATGTATTGATGGTTATTCAAGTTGGTTACTGTCCTATTCTCGCTATAGTTGGTGTTCCTGGTAACTCATTCTATTTGTTCATAAAGCCAGGTTAGGCTGAATTGCGGCTCGCATTATTTAAAATTTAGAAAGCTGGACGTCAATATTTTCATCTCCAATGATATAGTCAATTCCTTACAAATTATAACGAGCAAATTACTCATGAGAAATTGCTCACCAATATGTGAAGATGAAACAGACTATTCTTAAACTCCCTAATCCTGCTAGCCCTGCACAGATTTACATTTCTATATTCTCCCCACTGACTAATCCTGTCCAATACCACCTTCATGGTATCGTTATTTGTGATTTTAAAAAAGCCCAGCTACTTGCTTCATGTCCTTCAGAAAAGTCAATGGGTTATACCTCCCCAGTCAAGTCTGTGAAAACCCACCGCAATGTGTTTTACTCTTTATGGTCCTGTGGAACAGTTGAATCAGCCACTCAGTTCAAGATCCATATAACATGCTGGCATTGTCAGGACTGCACACCTCACATGAGGGAAGAACAAAAGTAAAGTTAGCTCCCTTCCTCTGTCTGTTTTCCTTATTCCTACACTTCATTTCCATTCAGGTAGGTGACCTATTTCAAGTGCAATCTTTCTGACTGAGTCTCTCCCCAAGAGTGATGTTCATCTCCACAGGCACCTCTGGTGCTGGCTTTACTGATGCTGACATACAGAGGTAAGGAAAATTTAAATTTGACATCGATGGCAGTACATAACGAAGGAATGGGTTTTTATATCATAAAAAAGCTACGGCGACCATTAAGTGAGGGAAAGGAATTATTGTGATCATCGCTGAGAGTGTTATAGAGGCTGTATTTGGGGTATTATGGACATATTTGTTATCCTTTAAAACGAATGATCTGATTGCAATAGAGAAAGTGTGAAGAATTTTCACCAGAATAATCAGTGGGCTGGTCGGAAAAGAGGAGTGAGTGAAGGTCAATCTGTAGCACTGTCAGAGAAAAAGAAGCAATTGCACTGAAACTTGATGGTGATGGACAATCACGCGTTATGTTGTACACAGACACTGAGAAGATGATAAATTCCATGGCTTGTATTTTTTTATTTTAGTCGGGGTGTATGATTCTGGGAATTTAAGTGCCTCTGAGGATAAAATCTTCAGCCACATCCTGCCTTGATACAGGGATAAATCCCTCTTAACTGAGCAGGTCAGTTAACCACTATTGTTAATGTTAATACGTGATGGTATCTGTGTGGAGAATGTTTTCTTCTTATATAGGGTAGTGAATGTCAGAAATTTTCAGGTGTAGAAACGTAGGGGAGTTAGATCACTGCAAGTATTTAAAGATGAGAAAGATGGATATTTGACCTGTCAGAGAGCAGAGGGTGGGAAGAAGTGGGCATTAAAGAGGAGTTAATGCCAACGGTAGATCAGCCATGATCGCATACAATGGCTTGAGCATCCGTATTACCTACTCCTGTTTCTTATGTTCTCATTCTGTCATTGGAAAATGGATGGTTGCAATTGACCTAGAAGTGCTCTTACTGAATGTTGAGGACAGTGAGAGAAAAGTTTCTGGTGAGCCATCTGTGGGCGAGATATGGGTCCGATTTTCAAAGTGAATCTAGGACTACAACATGACCAACAAATGAAACACCAGCTCAGCGAGGAGACACTCTGTAAAGAGGTGTGAGGACACTTCTGTATCCGGTCTGGATTTCCCCTCACATGCTTCAATCCACATCAAATCACACAGTGTTGAGGGACTGAATCACATCCTGTAACATTGCGGACCAGCTATTTGGAGCAAGTGGTCTCTAACTGCTCCTGTTCAGGTGGTTTTAAGAACTGAATAGAACCTAGGAACATCGGACTGAGGAGCAGGAGTGGGTCTTTAGACACTTTGTCATTGTTCTACCAGACAGTATGATCTGAGTGTGGTCTCCGCAGCATTTTTCTGTCTGTCCACAATTTTCCTCCATGTCTGTTATATGTTGAACAAACCCAACTTTGAATAAATGCAAGCACCCAGTCACAATGCTAGGGAACTGCACAAAGTTAAACTACACAGGCAGCACAATTCTGGAACGCACCAGGCATTTGTCTAACAGTTTTGTTCCCATCCAATTAATTCTGCTGCAGTTCATCATTTTTTATTTATTCATGGAATGTGGTGTTGTTGATAGGCCAACATTTATGGGCCATGTTTAATTACGCTGGAAGTAGGAGTGTTGAGCTGCATCTTGGGAATAAACTTCTGGGGAAGTGAATTCCCATTTGAACAGCCCCGTGAGAATTGCTCATTCCTGCTCCGACCAATGTTGGAGGGTCACTCTTTCATTTTCCAGCCCCACTTCTCCACTGATTATAACAAATGTGAAGTGTAACCTCGGTCATTTTCTCGAAAAATGTGAGACACAGAGTCACACACATACAGACACACACACCAACGCACATGTCTGAAGACGATAAAGAATAGCGAATTGTTTTCAGAGTTTCATAGTATTTTTACTCATATCAAATGGAAAAGAGATAACATCTCCCAATTGCTATTCTGTCTCCGACGTGATTCTACTCAAACAAGCTGCTGTTATGAAACTTCTTCCCGGAACAGTTCGATTTGGTAGAATTTCCTTTCCTTCAAGCAGTGGAGCGATTCCCATGAATCCTCAATAGGAATCCTCCACATTTGTTAAAGATGACTCAGATTTTTTAAATCTCACACTTTGCTGTCTGGAGGGACAAAGTAAGAGAACGGGAGCATCGGACTGCAGCTTACGTCCATAAGGTCATCGAACATAGGAACAGAAATGAGGCCATTGAGCCCATCGAGTCTGATCTGCCATCCAATTACGCTGACAAGTTTCTCAACCCCATTCTCCTGCTTTCTCCCTGTAACCCTTCATCCCTTTGATACTCCAGAAGCAAACTATCTCTATCTTAAATATACACAATGACCTGACCTCCACTGCCTTCTGTGAAAATGAATTCCATAGGGTGTCCACTCTCTGGCTGAAGACATTTCCCCTTACCTCCTTACTAAAAGGATTTCCCTGTGCTCTAGGTTGTATCCTTGGGTCCTAGAGTCTCTTAGCAATGAAATTCTTCTCAACATCCACACGGTGCATGCCATTCAGTATTCTGCATGTTTCAATTAGATCCATCCACATCCCTCTGAACTCCATCAAGAACAGACCTAAAGTCTTCAAACCTTCTCATATGTTAAGCTTTTCATTGCTAGGACCATTCTCGTGTACCCGCTGTGAACCCATTCCAAGGTCAGCACATCCTTCCTGAGACATGGGGCTCACAATAGCGTATAATACTCCACATGTGGTCTGACCAGAGCCTGATAGAGCCTTAAAAGTACATCCCTGTTTTTACATTCAAATCCTTTCAAAATAAATTCAGTCACTGCATTTGCCTTCCTAACTACTGACTTAACCTGCAAGTGCACATTGAGAGACCCCTGGAGTTGGATTCCTAAGTCTCTGTGCATTTCAAACATCTGAATCTTCTCGGTAGTCCATGATTTTATTCTTCCTACCAAAGTGCATGTTTCCACAATTTCCCAGTTTGTACTCCATCTGCCACTTCTTTGCCCATTATCCAAACCTATCTGCATCCTTCTTGAGCCTCCATGCCTCTTCGACGTTACCTGTCCCTATACCTATCTTTGTATCACCTTCAAACTTAACCAGAATGCCTTCAGTTCCTTCATCTTGATCGTGAATGCATAAAGTGAAACGTTGTGGTCCCGACACTGAGCCTTATGGAATACCACTTGTCACTTGCTGTCATCCTGAGAAGGACACTTTTATCGACGCTCTCTGCTTCCTGCCAGACAGCCAAACTTCTATCCATGCTAGCATCTTGCCTCTAATATAATGGGCCCTTGCCTTACTCAGTAGCCATTGTCAAAGACCTTCTGGAAGTCCAGGTGGATGACATCCATTGGCTCTCCTTGTTCTGTGCTGCTCGTTACGTCCTCAAGGTTTTCTAGCAGATTTTCCAGGTATGACCTCCCCTCGATGAAACCATGCTATCTTTGTCCTACTTTTCCATCCAGATCCAACTATTCAGAAATCTCATCCTTCACAATGCATTCCAGGATCTTACCCAGAACCAAGTTTAGATTAGACAATCTGATATTTTCCGTTTATTGCTTTACTCCCTTTTTAAACAGGGGAATCACGTTAGCGATTTTCCAGTCCACTGGGAATCTCCCTGATTCGAGAGATTCCTGAAAGTTCACCACCAACGCCTCCCCTGTCTCATCGGCTATCTGCCCTAGAAATTTGGAGTGGAGTCCATCTGGCCCAGTTGATTTATCTTACCTTCAGACCATTCAGTTTTTACAGCACCTTCTTCTAGGTGATGGCCACCTTACTCAAGTATGTCCACTATGTCTGTTCAATTTTTGGGATATTACCCATGTTTTCAACTGTGAAGGCTGACACGAAGTAATTTTTCATTTCCTCAGCCATTTCCTTGTTCCACATTACTATCTCTCCTGTGTCAATTTCTAGCAATCAGATGCCCATTTTTGCCTCTCGTTTGCCCTTTCCATATTGATCCCTTTGATACTCCAGAAGCAAACTATCGCTATCTTAAATCTAAACAATGACCTGACCTCCACTGCCTTCTGTGAAAATGAATTGCATAGGTTCTCCACTCTCTGGCTGAAGACATTTCCATGCAACTCCATTCTAAACGGATTTCACTTTACTCTAAGGTTGTATCCTTGGGTCCTAGAATCTCCTACCATTGAAAGTCTTCTCAACATCCACACTGTGCAAACTATTCAGTATTCTGTATGTTTCAATTAGATGCACCCACATCTCTCTGAACTCCATCAAGAACAGACCCAGAGTCTTCAAACGTTCTCATATGTTAAGCTTTTCATTCCTGGGACCATTCTCGTGTAACTGCTGTAAACCCATTCCAAGGTCAGCACATCCTTCCTGAGACATGGGGCTCAAAATATCGTATAATACTCCACATGTGGTCTGACCAGAGCGTTATAGAGCCTCAGAAGTATATCCCTGAATTTACATTCAAATCCTTTCAAAATAAATTCCATCACTGCATTTGCCTTCCTAACTCCTGACTTAACCTGCACGTTTACATTAAGACACTCCTGGAGTTGGATTCCCAAGTCTCTTTGCACTTCAGACATCTGAATTTTCTCAGTAGTCCATGTTTTTATTCTTCATATCAAAGTGCACGTTCGCACAATTTCCCAGTTTGTACCCCATCTGCCACTTCTTTGCCCATTATCCTAACCTATCCACATCCTTCTTGAGCCTCCATGCCTCTTCGACATTACCTGTCCCTATACCTATCTTTGTATCATCTTCAAACTTAACCAGAATGCCTTCAGTTCCTTTATCTGGATCATTAATGTATAAAGTGAAACGTTGTGGTCACGACACTGAGCCTTATGGAACACCACTTGTCACTGGCTGTCATCCGGAGAAGGCCACTTTTATTGACGCTCTCTGCTTCCTGCCAGACATCCAAATTTCTATCCGTGCTATCATCTTGCCTCTAATGCCATGGGCCCTTGCCTTACTCAGTAGCCATTGTCGAAGACCTTCTGGAAGTACAGGTGGATGACATCCATTGGCTCACCTTGTTCTAAGCTGCTCGTTACGTCCTAAAGGTTTTCTAGCAGATTTTCCAGGCATGGCCTCCCCTCGATGAAACCATGCTACTTTGTCCTACTTTCCCATCCACAGTTGATTTACTTACCTTCAGGCCATTCAGGTTTCCCAGCCCCTTCTCCGAGATGATAGACACCTTACTCACTAAGTCTTTTCACTTTTCGGGATATTACTCGTGTTTTCAACCGTGAAGACTGACACAAAGTAATTTTGTCATCTCCTCAGACATTTCCTTGTTCCACATTACTATAACTCCTGTGTCAATTCTAGGGATCAGATGCCCATTTTTGCCTCTCATTTGCCCTTGCCAAATCGAAAGAAGCTCTTACAGTTTTCCTTTATATTTAATCTTCTAACTGCTTACTTCTGCTTTGTTTTTCTTTTCTCTCTATTGGTCTTTACAAATGTTACGACATGGTGGTGAATGCTTCTATTAATTAAACCAAACACCGAGGAAAGCTCAACTCCTTTCGAATATGAATGACAGAGAACTCCCAAATTCCACTATTTAAACGAAATAATGCCAATTTATTTTTAACTGTAAAAGTCAACATTAAGCCACACTATTTACAACTTTAACTAGCCCCACCCAACACACAACTGCCCCCAATTGTATAACAATATGCTGTTTCAATTAGACATTTGTGAAGATTACATCAACTTAATTTCAAAACCACACAGCCTCTACCGTTCTCTGTGACGTTACTCTACTGGCTGCTGAATTCCCTGTGTCGTCGCATTTTTGTTTACTGTGAATATGTTTCATATGAAAAATTATCTATGATAGTGAGGATTTCCTAATTTCTTGTGGAGCAAGATGGTTGATGCCCAGGCTTCTTCCGTCTCGATGGCATCTGCTCTCTTCCAAATTTTGAAAATGTTTGCATCTTTATATCCCCAGCATCAAATTGTTTCACTGGTTCAATGTTGGCAAACAATAAATTCAAACTCGATTTGCATTCAGTGACAGAGGAAGTGAAGGAAAGAGAGTGTTGCATGCAACAGTGTGACTGGTGGAGCAAGAGCTTTGTTCGGGGGTAGGTGCTGTAACAGATATACAGAGAGTGTGAGGAAGTAGAGAAAATAGGGAGACATTTGTCTTGGCAGAGCGGGGAAAGTTATTGATGTTGTCCTGAATTGATGGGCATTTCTTCAGATCATCTCACCATCGGGGTGGGCCTTCACTATGTCTTGTCCACGTCTATCATTAATAACATCATAGAGTACATCCCTCAGCTTCTTCTGAATATGTTTGTATGGATCTTGAAAACAACATGGAGGAACAAACATTGGTGCCTTACATATCTAAACCAAACTGTTGATCATCCGATTCTCTGAAAATAAGAGATGCAAATATCGTGGGTGTGCAGTAATACTGGATGATCTAAAATTGCATCGAAACTGCGTTAACTAAATGATTACTAATGCTGTGAAAAATACATTTCATAAGTGTATATGAGGTAGGCTGAAGAGTATGTTGTGGACCAAAGTAGAGAGCAGGTTATTTCAGGCGTGGTGTCGCGTGGTCAGAAGGGCTAATTACTTACTGTGCTCTGAGGAAGCTATTGGGCAAGGGTGACATTAATATGATGCATTTTACACGACAATATAGAATGTTTGAACATTACACTCATATATCATGGAAACCCGAAAGCTAGAGGGCCAAGTGAATTGGAAAAATACAAATGACATTTAGTGTGAAACAAACAATGGTTTTCAGTGATAGAAATACTGTGAAGTCTGAAAAATATGGATATATCACTAAGTTACAAACACCAAAGGAAGGGAAGCGGACTCATTGAAGGTTTAGTTAAGAAATTAATGATTGCGTTAAATCTAATGAAGCAGCTTCAGAAGAATTCCAGATTTTATGCAAATCTAAACATTCTGAGAGATTTACTTTTCTGGAAGTAAGGATGAAGAGAGTGTTAGGAAGTTAAAAAGAACCTGAATACAAACAAGCAGGAAACACAAAGGCTGCTCAAATCTACGATCCATGTACCAAAGAAAACGAAAGTAAGGCCAAGGTGGAAATTTGTAAGGTATAGGAGAATTTATTGTGGGGAACAAGGAAATGGCAGAGAAACTAAACAGCTATTTTGCATCTGTCTTCATGGAGAAAGCGTCAGGAAATCTCCGTGTGAAGCAAGTAATCACCTGGGACTTGTGGAACTAAAGACATGAAACCAATTCATATCAGTAACAAGGTAGTACTTGAAAATGGCGCTAGATTGATCATCGTTAAGTTTGATGGGCCAGATATACTTCATATAAAAATGTCAGAAATAAAACAGCATATTAATTGAACTGTCAGTGATTGTGTTTTATTGTACTATAGAACCTGCAAAGACCATAAGCCCTTGTAGATAACTGAAAGGTAGTAAACATGATCCATCCATGTACACAGGGAGGAAGAGATAATGTGGAGGACTGCAGATCAATTAATTTGACATATGTAGGGAAACATTTAGATTCCATTATATAAGAAATGATATTGGGAACTTAGAAATGAACAGCGAAATTGCACGAATCACAATGCATTTCTGACACAGAAATCATGCCTGACAAACTTCGGAATTCGGAGTTATTTCTTGCAGCATAGACCACGGACAACCAGTGGAAGTAGTTTATTTGGATTTTCAGAAGTCTGGGCGGGAAACATTTCTGGCTCTAACAGCTACTCCTTATTTGAGGCATTTTAGGTGTTGAAGGTGATTTCCTCGAATTCCAGGAGCAGCATTTTCTGCTTTGTATGCTGTTGCATTATTTTGGAACTTTAGGGAAAAAAATCAAAACAACAGTGGTTTTAAGAGGGAAAGGAACGGACTAAGGAAGCACATGGTGAGGGGGAGAAACTGACAGGAAAGTGTACCTGCGCAGTTACTGCCAAAACAGTTTGAATTCATGTATCGCTTGATATTGGAGTGTGTCTAGTAAAATTAACAAACAGTGAAATTTGCAACTGGTTTGGAGGAACTGTTTGGGTAATGTCCCCAGCCAGATAAGTGAATTGTTTTAACTGTGTCCTCCAGAAAATCTGCAGAATTCAGGAGAGTGGGTTCTTCCTTAATTATATACTTTCTGAGATATATCTCTTGATTAATCTTAAAATATAAACCATAAATATTAATTTAACCTGGGGCAGTGTTTTGTAGAGGAATAAGACAGTTTTGTGTTTCTGGGTCTGTAGATTGTGAAAGAGCACAAATGGCCTTAGTAGAATCATATGCGCTTCTTGTCAGACGTGGGAGTTTGAGGATTTAAGTGTTACTGCGGATTATATCTGCAATAAATGCTTCTAGTTGCGACTCCTATCAGATCGAATGGATCGGTTGGAGAGACAGTTAGTGACAATGAAGAATTTATAGCAGCAACAGTATGTGATGGATGGCAGTTATAGGAAGGAGAAAATGTCTCAGATGCAGTCACAGAGATGGGTTAACTCCAAGAAACGTAAGAGAGGTAAGCAGCTAGTGCAGCAGTCTTCTGGGGCTGCTGCACATTTCAAATAAATATACTGTTTTGGAAAATGTCGGGGTGAGGGATTGGATTCACAGGGGAATGTAGCACGACAGGCAAGTTTCTGGTATTGGGACTGTGTCTAATGCAACAAGGAGTACGTCAGATTCCACGAGGTCAATTGCGGTCGGGGTCTCCCGAGTCTGAGGTGCAGACAGATGTTTCTGTGACCAGCAGAGAAAAAGCAGAATGGTTTGTTGCTTCCCTGGTGCCAGGATCAAGGATGTCTCAGAAAGGGTGCAGAATATTCTCACGGGGGAGAGGGGCCGTTCAGAGGTCATTGTCCACATTCGAACCAACGACATAGGAAGGAAAAAGTTTGAGATTCTGGAAGGAGATTGCAGGGTGTGAGGCAGAAATTTAAACAGGAGGTTCTCGAGAGTAGTAATATCTGTATTACTCCTGGCGCTACGAGCAAGTGAGAGCAGGCATAGGAGTATAGAGCAGATGAATGCATGGCTGTGGAGCTGGTGTATGAGGGAAGGATTCACATTTTTGGATCATTGGAATATATTTTGCGATAGAAGGGACCTATGCCAGAAGGACGGATTGCACCTAAATTGGAAGGGGACGAATATACTGGCAGGGAGATTTGCTAGAGCTGCTCGGGATAGTTTAATCTAGTAAAGGGGGAGGGGGCCAGGGAGATCGTGAGGAAATAGATCAATCTGAGATTGGTACAACTGAGAACAGAAAAGAGTCGAACAGTCAGGGCAGGCAGGGACAAGGGAGGACTATTAAAGTAAACTGTATTATTTCAATGCAAGGATCTAACAGGGAAAGCAGATGAACTCAAGGCATGGTTAGGAACATGGGACTGGGATATCATAGCAATCTCAGAAACATGGCTCAGGGATGGGCAGGACTGGCAGCTAAATGTTCCAGGTTACAAATGCTATAGGAAAGATAGAAAGGGAGGCAGGAGAGGAGGGGGAGTGGCATTTTTGATCAGGGATAGCATTACAGTTGTACTGAGGGAGGCTATTCCTGGAAATACATCCAGGGAAGTTATTTGGGTCGAACTGAGAAATACGAACGGATTGATCACCTTATTGGGATTGTATTATAGACCTCCTAATACTCAGAGGGAAATTAAAAAAACAAACTTGTAAGTTGATCTCCGTTATCTATCAGAAAGTAGGATGATTAAGGTAGGAGAGTTTACCTTTCCAAACATAGACTGGGCCTGCCATAGCGTTAAGGGTCTAGATGGAGAGCAATTTGTTAAGTGTGTACAGGAAATTTTTCTGATTCATTATGTGGATGAACGTACTAGAGAAGGTGCAAAACTTGACCCGCCCGAGGGAAATAAGGCAGGGCAGGTGACTGAGGTGTCAGTGGAGGTGCACTTTGGGGCCAGCTACCATAATTCTGTTAGATTTAAAATAATTATGGAAAATGATAGGCCAGATCTAAAAGTTGAAGTTCTAAATTGGAGAAAGGCCAATTTTGACGGTATTAGGCAAGAAATTCCAAAACCTGATTGGGGACAGATATTCACAGGTAAACGGACGGCTGGAAAATGGGGAGTCTTCAGAAATGAGATAACAAGAATCCTGAGAAAGTATATTCCAGTTAGGATGAAAGGAAAGGCTGGTAGGTATAGGGAATGCTGGATAACTAAAGGGTTTGGTTAAGAATAAGAAGGAAGCATATGTCAGGTATAGACAGGATAGATCGAGCCAATCCTTAGAAGTGTATAAAGGCAGTAGGAGTATACTTAAGAGGGAAATCAAGAGGGCAAAAAGGGGATATGAGATATCTTTAACAAGTAGAATTAAGGAGAATCCAAAGAGTTTTTACAAATACATTAATGACAAAATCATAACTAGGGAGAGAGTATGGCCCCTCAAAGATCAACAAGGCGGCCTTTGTGTGGAGCCGCAGAAAATGGGGAGATACTAAACGAGTATTTCGCATCAGTATTTACTGTGGAAACGAATATGGATGATATAGAAGATCATGATTTAGATGGTTACACGTTGAAAAATGTCCATATTACAGAGGAGGAAGTGCTGGATGTCTTGAAACGGGTAAAGGTGGATAAATCCCAATCACCTGAACAGGTGCACCCTCGAACTCTGTGGTAAGCTAGAGAAGTGATTGCTGGGCTTCTTGCTGAGACATTTGTACCGTTGATAATCACGGGACAGGTGCCAGAAGACTGGAGTTTGGCAAACGTGGTGCCACTGTTTAAGAAGGGTTGTACGGACAAGCCAGGTAACTATAGGCCAGTGAATCTGACGTCGGTGGTTGGCAAGTTATTGGAGGGAATCGTGAAGGACAGAATGTAGATGTATTTGTAAAGACAAAGACTGATTTGTCATAGTCAATATGGCTTTGTGCGTGGGACATCATATCTTACAATCTTGATTGAGTTTTTTAAAGAAGTAACGAAGAGGATTGATGAGGGAAGAGCAGTAGATTTGATCGATGTGGACTTCAGTAACGCGTTCGACAAGATTCTCCATGGGAGACTGGTGAGCAAGTTTAGGTCTCACAGAATACAGGGACAACTAGCCAATTGGAGACAGAACTGGCTCAAAGTTTGAATACAGAGGGTGGAGGTGGAGGGTTGTTTTTCAGACTGGAGTCCTGTGACAAGTGGAGTACCACAAGGATCAGTGTTGGATCCCTTTTTTGCAATTTACATAAATGATTTGGATGCGAGCGTAAGAGGTACAGTTAGTAAGTTTACAGATGACACCAAAATTGGAGGTGTAGTGGACAGCGAAGAGGGTTACCTCAGATTACAACAGGATCTAGACCAGATGGGCCAATGGGCTGAGAAGTGTCAGATGGATTTTATTCAGATAAATGCGAGATGCTGCATTTTGGGATAACAAATTTTAGCGGGACTTTTACCATTTAATTATAAGATCCATGGGAATGTTGCTGAACAAAGAGACCTTGGAGTGCAGGTTCATAGCTCCTTGAAATTGGAGTCGCAGTTAGATAGGATAGTGAAGAAGGCGTTTGGTATGCTTTCCTTTATTGATCAGAATATTGTGCATTGGAGTTGTGAGGTCATGTTGCGGCTGTACGGGGCACTGGTTAGGCCAGTGTTGGAATATTGCGTGCAATTCTGGTCTCCTTCCATTTGGAAATGTGTCGAGAAACTTGAAAGGGTTCAGGAAAGATTTATAAGAATGTTGCTAGGGTGGGAGGATTTGAGCTATAGGAAGAGGCTGTCTAGGCTGAGATTGGTTTCCCTTGAGCGTCGGAGGCTGAGGGGTGACCTTAGAGAGATGAATAAAATTATGAGGGGCATGGACAGGGTAAATAGACAAAATGTTTTTCCCTGGGTTCGGGGAGTCCAGAACTAAAGGGTTTAGGTTGAGAGGAGAAAGATGGTGTGCGGCACGATGGCACAGTGGTTAGCACTGCTGCCTCACAATTCCCGCCACGGTCGACTCTCTGTGTAGAGTTTGCACATTTTCCCCGTGTCGTCGTGGGTTTCCTCCCACAATCCAAAAATGTGCAGGTTAGGTAAATTGGCTATGCTAATTTTCCCACAGAGTTTGGTGAAGGGGAATGGGTCTGGGTGGGTTGCGCTTCAGTGGATCGGTGTGGATTTGTTTCCACATTGTGAGCAATCTGATCTAAATGTAAAAGATACCTAAGGGGCAACATTTTCACACAGACAGTGGTACGAGTATGAAATGAGCTGCCAGAGAATGTGGTGGAGGCTGGTATAATTGCTGCATTTAAATGGCATTTGGATGGTTATATGAATAAGAAGGGTTTGGGGGATATAGGCCATGTGCGGGCAGGTGGGACTAGACTGCTAGATATGGACAGATTAAACTTAAAGGTAATTTTCCATACTGTATATCTCTATGACTCCATAACTCACACAGTGAGTTCGTAAATGCAATTAGTTTGTATGGTAATTGGAGGAATACGTGTAATTGGAAAGTTAAAGTTAGGTTGGATATTGTTTAAGCGAATCAGAATATTCGCAAAGACATCATAAAGCCGTTCCATAGAGTGTTGGTGAAAGTGTACCTGAGGTATTGAGTGCAGTGTTGGTGACCTAATCTAGAAAGAGTACACTGATCATAGAGGACTTCCAATGGACATTCGCCTTCTGTGAACTCTCCAGTTTCAAAGCATAAGAGGTGATCGCAGTGAAATTTCAACAATCTATGATACATGTGATGAGGTGGAAGTGAATAGGATGTTTCTCTAGCTGTCTACTCGATATTTAACGCAAATAATGACAAGATAAGGGATATTACATTTAAGACGTAATAAGGAGGAAATTCTTCCCTCGGAGGGGACTGACTAACAGAGGTTCATGGAAGCCTGCTGGCAGGGCAAGATTAAGGAGAATCCCCAGATATTCTTCACGTATATCAAGTGGAACAGAACAACCAGAGAACATGGATGGCCTATTAGTGACTTATCAAGTTGTATCCAAACTCAACTACATGGTAGAATGTTGTTTTTGTGACTGGAGCCCAATTTCCCCTGGTATACCGCAGAGATCAGTGCTGTTTCCCTTATTATTTGTGATATTCATAATTGATATGAATGTGAATTGGGTAGAGGGAATGTGATAAGTAAGATTGTGTTTGACACAAAGATTGGCCGGGTGGTTGGCAATGAGGAGGAAGGTCTTATGTTCCAGGAAGGTACAGATGGAATGGTCAGATGGTCAGATCAATGGCAGATGGAATGTAACCCTGATAAATATGAGGTGATACACTTTGGAAGAAGGAACCAGACAGAGGAATACTCAAAGAATTGCACCACACAAGGAAGCTCACAGGGTGCTTCTCCACACATTTCTGAATGTGACTGGATATGATAATTGATGTGTTCAGCATGGCTGTAGATAAAGCCTTTATTCATTGACCCATGATTATACGAATTTTATATGGTTAGGCCAAATGAAATATTGTGTGCAGTTCTGGGAGTCACATTACAGGAAAGATGTGATTGCACTGGATGAGGAGCAGAGGATTTTCACCAGGATGTTCCCTGGGATGGAGCTTATGAGCTGTGGAGAGAGGCTGGATAAGCTTGAGTTATTTATATTGGAGCCAGGAAGTTGAGTTGGTAAATAATTCAGGTTTAATATTACAAGGGACATGGATATGGTGAATAGACAACAGCTGTTCTTTTTAGTCAAGGTTTCAGCTTCCTTACAGTCTGAAAACAGGAAATGGAGAATGGAGAACAGAGAACCGTGGCACAGCTAATTTACTTCTGTCTTCACAGTAAAATATATAAATAAAGCCTTCCCATCAATAGGAGAAAACCTGAGTCTGATGAGAAAATGATATTGAATGAAATTAGTAAATCAACTAATTTGGTGAAATTACTGGAACTGAAAATAATGGGCATAGAAAACATAAGACACATTGATGAAATGGGAAACATATTTCAGAAACTGTCTGGTAGATTAATTACAGGAAAAAAAAAACAAAGAGGCACTAAACTTGGATTTTCAGCAAGACATTTAATAGAGTCCCAATCCTCGTGTGCAAAGTAAAAGCACATGAGTTAGGGGGAAATGTATGAACATTGTTTTAAAATGGGAGTGTTGACAGGAAACAATGAGTAGGAACAAATAGATGTTTTTCAGTTTGTAAGGCTCATGAGGCATCTCAATGATTGGTGCTGAGTCGCCAGATATTCACAATACATCTCAAACATCTCGTTGAGGGAATCAAATGCAAAGTTTCCAAGTCTGCTAACGGAACTAGGATGTTGGAAAGTGAGGAGGATTGAAAAAACTTCAAGGTGATTGAAACAAAAGGAGTGAATGAGTAAACATGTGACAGATGAAGAGCAGTGTGGTGTTGTCTTCTTTGTTGGAAAACACTAAAATGCCAGCCAACTATTTGAAAAGGGACTGGTTGAGAAATGTCGATCTATAAAGGGAACTGCAGTTTTCTTTTGTTATTGTTTGGACAGACCTCAAAATTCCTTGCAGGGCAGAGAGTTCTGAAGACAGAAGCGAACACTGGGAATACATTGGCACACAGACAAGTTTACGCAGACCCACCGAGTGGGGAGCTGTAACATTGAAAAGGATCTGGGATCTCCCTGTACACCAGTCACTGAAAGCAATATTGCAGGAGCAGAAAGCAGTCAGGAAGATAAATGGGGTGTTGACCCTTATTTCAGGGGGACTTGAGTCCAGGAGTAAGGGTGTCTCAGTAGAGCTGTTCAGGCTTTTGGTGAGACTTTTACTCGAACATTGTGCAGTATTGTGTGCAGTTTTGGTCTCCGTACCTAATGAAGTACAAACCTTAAATTGAGGGAGTGCAGCGAAGGATGACCAGACTGATCTCTGGGTTGACAGACTTTTTTGTGGGAGCAGAGCTTGGGGCGACTGAGCCAGTATTCCATGGAGTTTAGGAAAATGAGTGGAGATCTCAGAGGAATATATAAAACACTGACATTGTTAGATAGATTGGACACAGTGATGATAATACCCCTGGTTGGGACGTCTAAAACAAGGGACCACAGTGTTAGGTGCAGACAGGTCATATTGCATTTTTTTAAGAATAATTGTCTGCACTCCGAGACTGGTGAACTTCGGAATTTTCTCTCACATTAGGCTGTGGAAGACAAGGCACTAAAGACTAATAAGGATGTCCAGACACTGAAAGGATGGGAGACAGAGTAGGAGTACGGTGTAGAAATAAAGGGTCAGCCATCATTATATTGAATTGCATAGCAAACTCGACAGACCAAAGGGACTACCGCAGTTCCTATTTTATAGCTTCACAAGGTTAATCACATTATGGAATGTGTACAGTGTGTGGGGAAAGTGCATTGAGGAGATGTTCAGACATTAACTAAAATGGGACAGGCTCAATATGCTGTATGGCCTATTCCATTCCCGATGTTTCTGTGCTGTCTGTGGGAACGCTCTGTAAATGTTGTCACAAGTTCGCATATGTTAGGAATGAGGTCTCTGCAGGGTCAACAGGACTGTGCTTCCCGTTCCCTTATCCATATTGAGGCTGGGGCTGGGTGTTCTGTCTGCTTTTATACTTTAAGACCTCGGAGAGGTTTGATACAATAGAGTGTCTTGCTTGGCCTTTTCAGAGACCATTGTAGATTTGATCAATCTCTCTGTGTCCGGTATCACGTATAGGCAGACCAGGAAACACAGGAGATTCACTTCCTGAAAGTACATTCGAAAAGCAAATTGTTGTTTACAAACTACATTGACTTCAAGGTCACTGTTACTGACACCAGATTTGAGATCTCGATATTTTATTAATCCAGTGACATTTCCACAACAGCATCATCTCCACATGGGAACCTATTGGAAACCACACTGCGCAAGTTATGTCTGTGCCGTTTGACAGCTCTGTCAAAAAGAACTCCCAATTTGTCTATCGTGATGAGACTTAGGGGGTTGTAATTGGTCACATTATAATTATTCCCCTCTTATAAAATGGACATAGCTGATTCATTTTCCACATTGCCAGGGTGGTGTCAGAGTTAGAGTTAGAAGAAAACAGCTTCCCCAGGGACACGGCAAATTGTGCAGCACAAGTCTTCAGTCCTATTGCAGGAATGAGGTCAGAGCCCATTGCCTTTGTCGAATCTGTTGTGTTCAGCTGTTTCTTCATGTCACGTACAGCGAATCAAATTAGTTGAAGACTGGCATTTGTGATTCTGTGGGCATCATGATGACGGTGAGTTGAATCATCCACTCGACACCGCTGGCTAGGGTAGTGCAGATACTATTTCCTTGTTTTTAACACTGAAGTGCAGAGCTGATGCATTGATAGAATGGGAATAATTGTGGAGCCCACTCCACCAGTTAGTTGCTTCATCGTCTGTCACGATTTTTGGCCGGATGTGGCAGGCTGCAGAGGTTTCATCTGGGTGTATTAACTCACAGAGCTGAGTTGCTGACAGTTAAACAGAGTCCAAAAGGCCAAGTGTTTTATTTCTACAGTGAGAAGGTGATTTAATTTAAATAGACTGCGTGAACAACAGCAGGAAGTCAGAATCCCCTCAGTACTGAGATAATGCGCCAGACAATTTCAATGAGGTGGATCACTGACAGAGGGGAAATCAGCATCTCAGCTGTGGGCCAAATAATGATTGATATAGACTGCACAGCACTTCCGTGATTTTGTAATACACATTTCAATTTATATAGCTCAAGATCATGAGTGTATCTTATTTTTGTTGTACTTCCCATAGTTTAGTACGGACAAAAAATAATTTTGTCCTCATATTTTGTGTTCAATAAACAAATTGTACTCCTCATTCCTCACTTTAGATGTATCCTTGAATATTTTATTCATATGAGCTATAAAGAGTAATATTCCAACACTGATGACTGAGGAATATTATTGCCCCTCCCTCCTGTCTGAACTGCCAGGCCCCCCAATTCGCTCTGTTCTCTGTCTTCTCCACAATGCCATAGCCACACTCTAATTGAAGTCCAGTAAATGACATTTCATCACAGTTCACTAACATCGATCACATCAATAGCACAGGCCTTATCTGACTCTCTCTGAACCTGGAATAACAATCTGAATTGCATTTGTCACGTTCAATTCTCTGTTGACATAACCATGCCATTTGTCTGTTACAACCCCACGCTTCTCAGACACACATTCCCCTCAGATCATAAACTATAAAAATTGTCTCAATGTTTAATTGAAATTATGATGTTTGATCAATAGCTCCAGGATGTATAATCAGAGATGCATGTTTACGTTCTGTTGAACTTATAGCATTACTCCTGCATCCAAGACAGATTGAATGATTACACTCAATTGATCTACCAGCCTCAAGATTTGTTCCATCAGTCACCCTCACATAGCCCATCCAGAAAATGACAATTTGAATCATTGTTTTTAATTTGAATAAAACAATATTGAATTGAAAGTCGTTGGCTGGAGCTATTTGTTCAGTGATTGTGATTGATGTCAGTCTCCGTGAATCCGAATTGTGTCACTGGAGGGTTTGCCTCTTCTATTAATTAAGACTCGGTTCAATGTGTTATCCTGGTATGGGCGGGAGCAGCATCGACTGGACTAACAGGGACCAGTAGCTCGAGAGACGGGGGAGGAGAGATCAGAATCTGTGAACATGAGACTGGGATGTTCAATTAATGGATCAGAATGTGAGAACCTTCGACTGGAATATTACATCAGGTAGGAGTTTATACTTGGGTCTTTACTACCTGTCTCAGCCTTGGATATCATTAGCATCACGGATCGAAGATATCCTTTGGATTATTCAAGGAGGTTACTATCCCATCCTCGCTATAGTTGGTGTTCCTGGTAAGTCATTCCATCTGACCATTAAACTGTGTTGAACTGAATTGCTGTTTATATTCAAATTTTAAAATTTAGAAGTCATAATTTTCAGATCCAGTCAAAAAAATTATTCCTTACTGATTAAAACTAGCAAATTACTATCCACAACTTACTCAACAATACGCGAGGAGAAACCAGACTGTTCCGAAACTCCAGTATCTTTTTTCTCCATTCAGATTCACATTTCTACATATTCTCCCCACTCACTAATCCTACCCAGGACCACTATCAGGATATTTCTGTCACATTCTCAGCCTCAATGCAACTGCTGAATAATCCATGATTTGTGTATTTAGTAAATCCAGATTTAACCGTTTCAAGTCCCTTCTAACTATGCTTACGTCACAACATATTTGCACTTGAGATGGGTAATTTGTCCTCTCCACAGAATCTGTCAGATGGACAGACAGTGCATGGTGGTCAAGTCATTAACTCATCATCAAGCGGCACAGAATAATAATCTTTTTGTGTCTCATGAAAGCAGTTGATGGAATGCAAATGAAATCATCACCACTTGTTTTAAACAAAAGCCTATCTGTTTGCCTCATGTCCTGTAGAGAAGGCAATGGGTTATTCTTCCATGTTCAGGTCTCTGTGTGACTGCAAATCCACATCAATGTGGTTTACTCTTTATTATCCTGTGCAACAGCTGAATCAACCACTCAGTTCAAGATCAGCATAACATGTTGGCCTGACCAGGGCTGCACACATCCCATGAGAGCAGAACAACAGGAAAGATAGCTCCCTTCCTCTGCCTGATTTCCATGCCCCTGCAAGTAATTTCCATTCAGGTAGGTGACCATTCCCTGGTTCAAGTGAATTCTTTCTGATTGAGTCTCCCTCTGAACATGATATACATCTCCATCGGCACCTCTGGTGATGACTGACGCAAAGATGTAAGAAACTTCAAAATGCCGTATCATTCGCAGTGTAGTGAGAAGCAATGGCTTTTTATACCACAGGAAAGAAGCTGAGACAGCTAAGTGAGGGAACAGAATTAGTGTGATCCACCCTAGAGTGTTGTTGAGATATTATTTATTGTATTGTGCACAGATTTTCTCTCCTTTATAAGGAATAATCCTCTTGGCAGAAAGAGTGTAATGGAGATTCACTAGACTCAGTGTTGGGATGATTGCACCATCGGGAGTGCCTGAGGGTTAATCTGTAGCACTTTGAAGGAAAAAGAGGTGATTTCATTGAACCTTAAGTGGATGGACAGTCACACATTATATTCCAAACAGAACTAATACGGTGATAAGTTCCATGTTTTCTTTACTTATTTTACATGATTCTCGATGGCTTAAAAGACTCTGAGCTCGTCCCTCTCACTCCACTCCACTCCCCATTTCGATTGAGAGAGAGAGGGCCAGTCTTTAACTAAACTCTTCCAACATTAATACAGTGTATTTGGTGTGTGATCATACATAGAACTTCACGTTATCCACCATCCCGACAGGAGTCACAATACCTTCACTCTAAAACAGTTAAATATCCCCACCAGCTTCTGACCCCTACGGGGTCCCCTGTCTTCCTGTAGATGCAAGATGCCTCCTTGAGGCTTGGCACAAAACATTTGGCTTCCTTCCTCACTGCCGGCAAAACATGATACAGTATAATGTGTCCCACAGGTAATGGAGCCACGAGGAACATCGTGAGCCGTCTGTGAGTGCAGTATCTGCTCCATTTGTGTTCCAGGATGGAGCATCAGTGACACCCTCCTATTCCTGTGTAAGTGTCTCGAGGGGTGAATGGTCTCCTGGTTCTATAGAACAGATTTAGGGGTCTTAAAGGACTCTTCCTGTTCCTGGTTAACAGCTCAATGTACTGACTAGATGCCTCCTCTTCCTGTGAAACAGGCAGGAGGATTGAATGGGCTGTTTCTCTTCTTGTTCAGTCATTTCGATGGGCTGAATGGTTTCCACATATCCATGTAACCAGCTTGAGATGCTGAATGAGCTCCTCTTATAACTGTGGAAATGTGCAGTATCTGGCCGTGCTGTTACATAAATGTTACCGACACTTTAACAGCTCAAACCTGAATGTTGTTTGGGTCTTGCTGAATATAGACACAGACCGGTTCAGGAGCTGAGGGGGGACAAATTGTTCTGAATATTGTGTGATCTTCAGTGATCACCCTGCTTCTGATCTTGAGATTGATGGAGAGCACCGGGAATGGGGGCATACAGGCGTTGACGAAGAAGCTGAAGATGTTTGTGCTGAGCAAGTTAATTTGAGGATTTCCTGAAGAGATGCCCCGGGACTGAAAGGATTGTAGGCCACCGACCACAAACATCTTCCTTTGTGCTCTGAAAGACCCCAACCAGTGGGAAAGGTTAGACCTGATTCTGATTAATCTCAAATAAGTAGGTGGTCCCGATAACATCCTCAGTCAACTACCGCCTTGATCTCAAGGCCATTCACTCTTTCCTGAGCCCTTGTGTTCACCTCTTGTTCATATCAATAGGTGATGGTGTTTGTGTAGAGAGTGTTTTCCTCTCACAGGGTAATCAATGTCAGGAATTATCTGGACGAGAGGGTAAGGGGAGCAACATCACTGAAAGTATTTAAAGAGGTGGTACATGAATCTTTGACCTGTCAGAGAGTTCAGGATTGTAAATAACTGGCCATTAAGGAGAAGGTAATGCTAACAGTAGGTCAGTCATGATTGTATACAATGGCTTGACTGGCCGAATTAACTATTCCTGTTCCTTATGTTTTCATTTTCTGTAATTTCAAAGTAAACGGCTGTAATTTTCCTGGATGTACTGTTATTGCATGTTATAATCAGAGAGAGCAAAGCATTTTTGAGTCATCTCTGAGTGAGGCTCTGCCATGCACTTTGATCTGATTAATGTCTCAGCAGCACTTTTCTGTCAGTGTATCATTTCCCTACATTCATTTGTCTTTCAAATGTCTTACATAGACAATTTTGAACACATGGAAATATCCAGGCATCACAATCTTCTGTGGAAGGGAATTCACACCTTACCAACCCTTTGAGAATCTGTTGTTCGTGTTCTGACCAATGTTGGAGGGTCACTCATGTCTTTTCCCAGTGCTCTGTTGGTGAAAGCAAATTTTAAATGTAACCAGTTGAGTGCTGTGTCCAATGATATCGGCATCAGACTGGGTAATTTTCTAGAAAAATTTGGGACACATAAAGTTGAACTGTGAACAAATGGTAAAATGATAGTGTCCCAAATGTTTTTCTGACTTTGAACTTATTCTGCTCACACAAATGTCTGGGAATGCGGATTTCGTCCTGGAACAGTTGGATTTGGCTGAATTCCCTTTTCTTCGAGCTGTACAGAGATTCCGATGAATCCTCATCAGGAATCCTCTAGGAGTGGTAAAGATGACTCAGGATTTTTCTGCTCTCATGCCTTGTTTTCAGGCAGAACACAGTAAGAGAGAGGGAGAGAGAGACCAATTGGCTGCTGCTTCTGAAGCAAGTAATATTTTTCTCCGTCTCTGTGTAGAAAAATACAAGAATGTCAACTGAAAACCAAAGTGGACCATGTGCACTATCCATGTACGTTCTCTGGAATGGATGATAATAGACTGTATGTTGTATGCAGCATCATTGCTGTTGTTGTGCACAGTGCCTTTCATTAGCAAAAGAAAATAATGTGCCCGTTTTATGATTTGATGAGATGTTTATATGCATCTGCGTAATTTTTAAAAATGGGTTGATACCTTCATAATATTTGTGTTAATACCAATGCATCTCATTCAAAAAATAATATTATCTAGCTTTAGTCTTCTTAACAAGAGAAAATATGTATCCAGCTGAAATACTTCTCTGAAAATCGTGGCTCAATAAGATTTCTCATCTAAGATCCAAACAGATAATTCCCGATAACAAAAGGCCTTCATTTCAGGAATGAGTAAAGGGAAGCATCTTTGAACATCTTTGAAAGGAATTGCATCCGGTTTTATTTTTAGTTCAGAGGATCAAAACTGCCCCCAGTGTACCTGATGTGGTCTCAGCAATGCCCTGTACAGATACAGTGAAATATTCCTAATTAAACCGAATACCCGTTGCCACAAACAGCATCATTCCACTTACCTTCCGAATCGCTTGCTGCATCTGCAGACAGACTTCATATGATTCATGTACCAGGAATATGAAAAACATCTGCATCACAGAGTTCTGCAATCTCTCTCCATTTAAATTGTTCCTGACTGCAATAGACAACTCACATTATATTATTTCTGCTGAGGGTATCCTCATTAACCTTCCCTGTCTACATCATAATGCAGATTCACTACCTCTATTTGAAGATCTATTGAATGATCATTTTGGTGTACAAGGTAGTTCAGCTTTGATCCATTAAGTCCCTTCATCCAGATATTTGGCATAGATTATTGATCATTGATGACCCTACAGTGATCTCTGAGTCAAAACTAGTTACAGTTTTGTTTAAAAAAATCATATATCTCTACTATTTCCTGTTAGTGACAGCATCCCTGTTCCTGTGCAGCACTTCAGGCGGGTTGAATGGCCTCGTTCTGGGCTGTGTAATGTACTCAATGAGCTGAATTACTTCATCCTATATTCCTGTGTAATTCTTTGTAGGGATAGAATGGTCTCCTCCCGTCTCATTGTAACGATACAGTCTGGCTGAATGGGATGGTCGTCTACCCTGTAATCGCGTTGAGGGGTGGATTGAGGGAACAACCCACGGGGTAGGGACAGCAGTATATCTTTTAACGGCCGGGAGCATGGATTGAGGGAACAACACATGGGGTAGGGGCAGCAGTATATTCCTGTAACAGCCGGGAGGGTGGATTGAGGGAACAACACATTGGAAAGGGGCAGCAGTTGGCCATTTGGCGACACCATTCAGGATGCTCATGGCTGATCCGAGTGTGTCTGACCATCTGTCTCCTGTTTGTTCCCAATAAACATTGACTCTCCTGTCCGGCAAAGATCAGTCAAGCTCCAACTAAAATATCTTAATTAACCGAGTCTTCACTGCTCCCTGAGGTTGAGGACACCACAGACAGCACAACAGTGAAGGGAAAGTGACATCCTTCTTCCACTGTGGGACACATTTTTTAAAAAACTGTGTTAACCTCATGTCAAATCACTACCCCATTTCGGATATAGTGGTACAATAACTAGGAATCGACATTAACCATTCTGCCCTCCAATCTTTTCCCACATTACCACTGACTCTTTCCAATCAAATATGATGCTGCCGCTGTCTCAGGAAGGGCGTGACACCGCACGAGCATTAAAAAAGGAGCAGAATTAGACCTATCGAGTCTGATATACCATTCAGTCATTTCTCATATGTTCCTCAACATCAGTCTCCTACCTTCTCCCTAGAATCTTTGATCTCCTTATAAATTTTTTAAAAAGTGTTTATTTGTGACTTAATGGCACTACTGTCTTTTTCTTAATGTGCATTTATATGTGTGTGTGTCCATGTGCTTGTTATTGTTTTGTATTTGCGTGACTATGTCTGTCTGTCTGTGTATCAGCCTGTGCGTTTCTATCTGTGTTTGTGTCTATTTGTGTGTGACGGTATATGTCTTTGTGTGCTTCTATTTGTGTGCATGGTTATCTCCTTGTATGCATTGTGCATGTTAGTATATTGGGGTATTTATCAATACTTCTGTGTAATTCAATGCCTGCATCTCTGTGCAATGGGATATCTGTTCTTCTGCGAGTGAGAGAGATGAGTTTGGAACTGACAGTAGGTTTGAATTGAGAATTGTTCTTTACTGAATATTGCTCCTTACTCGGTTGGTGGGACGTGGATGTTTCAGAATCTCCATACAAGGCTTCCTGGTCCTCTCCAGCTCTCTCCAGGATCCTCCCCACATATCATGGTAGGGGGATGAGGGAACGGATATCCAGCACTCCATCACCCGGCTTGGCCCTTTCTGTCCTATTCCAGGCTGTTTCTCCTGGAATGGGAGAATGGGAGAGAATGAGTGAGGGTGGGAGTGGACGTCCCTGCTGTTAGTGCTGGGGTAGGTGAGGCTTATGCCCGAAACGTCGACTCTCCTGTTCCTTGGATGCTGCCTGACCTGCTGCGCTTTTCCAGCAACACATTTTCAGCTCTGATCTTCAGCATCTGCAAACCTCACTTTCTCCCAGGTGGGGTGTGACATGGTGAGGTGGCTGGAGGGCGTCTGTCCATAGTGTTGTATGATTGTAGTGCTATTAGTGAGCGGGGTTATTGCATCAGGGACAGAGAATGTGGGGGAGGGAAGGTGCTGAATTCAACAACGGGAATGGTCGTGCTTGAGCCTTATTTGGAGATAGAGCGTGAGCCTTGGTTGAGGGTAGGTGCTGTAACAGATATACAGTGTGTGTGAGGGATCAGTGAGAATATACGGTGACACTTATCCTGACAGAGCGAAATGGATATTGATGCTTGTCCTGTATTGCTGGACATGTCTTCAGATCATCTCAGCATCGAGCTGAGCCTCCCCGAATGCCTTATCCAAGTCTATCACTGGTAACGACACAGGCCCTGTCCATCAGATTCCACAGAATCAGTTTGCGTGGATCTTACAAATAGCAAAGAGAAACAAACTTGGTGTTTTATATATCTGAACCAAAACTGTCGCGCAAATGTTTTGCATCATATGCCCTGGAAATTAGTTATGCAACTATATGCAAAGGGAAGCTAAGACATACTGATATTATCGCTCGGCTCTTAACCTAGAGACTCATGTAATGTTCTGGGAACATGGATTCAAATCCTGCCATGACAGATTGTGGAATTTGAATTCAATAAGTATCTGGTATCGAGAGTTTATGATGATCAGGAATCCATTGTTGATTGTTGGGAAAACTCATCTGGTTCACTAATGTCCTTTAGTGAAGGAAACGGGCTGTTCTTACCTGCTCTGGCCTGCACGTCACTCCAGGTACAAGACAACACTGTTAACTCTTAACTGCCGATTGGCATGACCAGCAAATGCTGGTTATCCAATGAAGCCACCATCCTGTGAATGAGTAACAAATACTCGTGGGTTCTGCAGTAATAATGGATGGTGTCAAGTTGCATCGAAACTGAGTTAACTAAGTGACAGCTAATGTTGTGAAAAATAAATTCCATAAATGTATATCAGGTAGGTTGAAGAGTATGTTGTGAACCAAACTAGAGAGCAGATTATTTCGGATTTGGTGCTGTGTGATACTGATCAAGGATGATCAGCCATGATTATATTGAATGATGGTGCAGGCTCGAAGGCAGAATGGCCTACTCCTGCACCTATTGTTTATTGTGTGGCCAGAAGGACTAATTACTAACCTTGCTCTGAAGCAGTTTTGGAGGAATAGTGACATTAATATGTTGTATTTTACACGGCGTCTGAATTCAATATGGAATGTTTGAACATTCTAGTCAAACATCATGGAAGCCCAGAGGCTAAAGTATCAAGTTCGCTCCAGTGAATTGGGGAAGAACAATACAACATTCAGTCGGAGAACAATGGTTGTTAGACTCATAGATTCTTACAGCACGGAGATAGGCCATTCGGCCCAAACTGGTCCATTCCGAACAAAATATTTCCCTGTATCCTTCTAATCCTTTCCTACCAGTGTATTTGCCCATATGTATTTTAAATTTTGTGCATGTACCCGCCTTAACAACTTCTGTTGGTAGCTCATCCCATGTGCATACCACCCTGTGTGTAAAAGAAATTGCCCCTCAGGTTCCCTTTTAGTCTTTCCCCTCTGACCTTAACTTGATGCCCTCTAGTCCGTGATTGCCCAATCCTGGGGAAAAAAGACTGAGTGCATTCACTCTATCCATGCCGCCCATGGTCTTTTACACTACTATCAGATCCCCTTCAGTCTCATACATTCTAAAATACAAATTCCAAGCTTATTCAACCTCTCACTGTAACTCAGACCATTGAGTCTTGGCAACATCCTTGTAAATTTCTTTTGCACTCTTTCCAGTTTAATAACATCCTTCCTCGAGCAAAGTGAACAAAACTGAACATGACCCTACAAGTATGAACTCGCCAACATTTTGTATAACTACAAAATAACTCCCTAGTTTCGATATTCAGTGCTCTAACTGATGACGGCCAGCGAGCCAAAAGCCTTTTTCAGTGGCTTGTCTACCTGGGACTCCACTGACAGAGAACCGTGCACCTGAATTCCAGGGCCACTCTGTTCCACTGCACTCCTTAAGGCCCTGCCATTCACCATGAAACTCCTGCCTTGGTTTGACTTTCTGAAATGCAAGAACTTGCACTTATCTGAATTAAACTCCATTTGCCATTTCTCGGCCCACTTCCAAACCTAATCAAGGTCCTGCTGTAATTTCTGAAATTTCTGATAACCTTCCTCACTGTCCACGATTCCACCTATTTTAGTGTCACCTTGAAACTTACAAATCATGCCTGTACATTCTCATCTAAATCACGATTACTCTCTTCTTCCTATCATCAAGCCAATTTTAAACTTAATTTGCCAGCTCCCCCTCAATTCCATGCGATCTAAGCTTCCAGAGCAGCGTACCATGTCGAACCTTATGAAAGGCCTTAGTGAAATCCATACAGACTAAATATACAACAATGCCCTTGTCAAAGTTACTGGTCACATTTTCAAAGCAGTCTAACAAACTTGTGAGCCATAATCCCCCATTCACAAGGCTCTGTCTTTCCAAATGCGTGTATATCTTCTCCCTCAGAATCTTCTCAAGTAACTTAGGTGCTACAGATTTTAGGTTTACTGTTCTATAGTTCCCCGGTTTTTCCTTGTAGCCCTTCTTGAATAACGGCACAGCATTCACTAACTTCCAGTCCTCCAGGACATCACCCATTGGCGACCGATGATGCAAAAGTACCAACCAGGGCCCCCACTATTTCTTCCCTGTCCTCCTGCAGTATTCCTGACTATATATGGTCAGGACTATAGAATGCAGAAATACTCCAAAGTCTGAAACATATGTTTATTTATTTCGGGTAGAACACCCAAGAGTGAGAAAGTGAGTTAACAATGATTAGCATGACAAATTAAAGATTATATTCATCACGTGAAGTGACTTCAGAAGAATTCCAGACATTGTGCAATTGTGAGAATTCTCAGAAATTTACGATCCATAAAAGGAGGGCCATGAAACTGGTAAGGAAATCAAAAAGCGAACAGGCATGCAAACAAACAGGAACACAAAGACTGCATAAATCTATTGTCTAAAAGTCAAAAGGAAAGAGAAAAGCATAGACAAATGTGGAAATCTGCAATCAGGAGAGATGAGCTGATTATGGATAACAGGGAAATGGCCAAGTAAATAACCAATTACTTTGCATCTGTCTTCATGGAGGAAGATCCAGAAAATCACCCAGAAACACGACATCATCATATAGGACTTGTGGATCGAAAGACATAAAGTCAAATTATATCATTAACAAGACTTTACTTGAACATGCAGCTGGATTGAGCATTGCTAACCTTGACAAACCAGATGTACTTCATACCAAGATCTTCAGCGAAAAACCACTAATTGAAGTATTAGTTGCACTGTGGATGACTGTGTTCTATTTCCCAGTGCATTCTACATAGTCTGGAAGCCGTAGTAGATGAATGGACATCAGTAAACGTGATCCAAACACTATAGATGAACGGTAGTGATCCAAGCATCTACGAAGGGAAGAAGAGATAGTGTGGAGAACTGCAGACCAATTAACTTGACATTTGTGGGGAAACTGTTGGAATGTATTATATAGGATGTGATATTCGTTATTTAGAAATTAACAGCAACTTTGGAGAGAATCAGTATGCATTTCTGAAAGGGAAATCATACTTGACAAGCTTTAGAATTGTTTGAAGTTGATTCTTAGAGCATAGATAATGGGCAACCAGTACAATTGGCATATTTTAGATTATTAGAAGGCTTTCTATAAGAACTCACACAATCAGTTCGTAAATGCAAAGAATGTGAAGGGTATTGGGAGGAATATATTCAAGTGGTAAGTTAAAGTTTGTGTTGCCTTGCTTTAAGGGAGTCAGAATACAGATGTAAAGACATGTTGAAGAAGTTTAACAGCGTGTTGGTGAGGACTGCATCTGAAACATTGAGTCCAGTTTTGGTGACGAAATTTAAGAAAGAATATACTGACGACAGAGGAAGTTCAATGGACGTTCTCCAGATTAATCCCTCAATTGGCGAGATTGCGTGATGAGGTAACTCGGCCTGTGTTCTCTCGAGTTTCAAAGAATGAGAGATGGGTCACAGTGAAATACATAAAAGTCACAAAACATGTGACAAGTTGGAAGTTAACAGGATGTTTCTCCGGCTGCCTAATCCACATTCACTGGAAATAATGGCAGGATAAAGGACAGACCGTTTAAGGCTGCAATAAGGAGGAAATTCTGCACACGTAGGGGACTAACTAACACAGGGCATGGAAACCTGCTGGCAGGGCAAGTTAGGGAGAATTTCCAAATATTCCACAACAGCACCATCTCCACATGGGGACCTATCGGAAATCACACTGAGCTGTTTTTTTCTGTGCTGTTTGACAACTCTGCTAACAAAAGAACTCCCACCAATTTGACTGTTGTGATGGGACTGATGGGGTGCTAATTTGTTAGAGTGTATTTACTCCCCTCTTAGGGAACTGGACATAGCTGAGTAATTTTCCACATTGCCAGGTAGATGTCAGAGTTGGAACTGGAATGAAACAGGTTCCCCAGGAATACGGCTTGTTGTGCAGCACAAGTCTTCAGTCCTATTGCAGGAATGGGGTCAGGGCCCATTGCCTTTATCGTATCTACTGTGTTCAGCTGTTTCTTCATGTCACGTGCAGCGAACGAATTGGTTGTGATCCTGTGGGCATCATGATAGGGTGAGGTGGATCATCCACTCAACATGTCTGGCTGAGGATAGTGCAGACACCCCATACTTGACTTTTACACTGATGTAGAGGACTGTTCCTTTATTTAGAATGGGGATATTTGTGGATTCCTCTCCTCCAGTAAACTGTTTAATGGTCCATCGACATTAATGCTTGGATTTGGCAGGATGACAGAGGTTAGATCAGATTTGTTAATCATGTGGTCATTTCTGCGTCTGTACCAGATGTTAGTTCTGCTGTTTCGAATGTAACCAATCAATTGCAGTAGCTTTAATAGGTTGTCATCTGGTAAAGGTAAAGATGGTACTGACCCTGGCATGTTCAGTCACACTCATCACTGAACCATAGATCTGCTTGATGTTCATAGTGGACTGAGAGATCATCCTGAGCGAAAGGTCACAGATTGTCATTGAAGACAATTCTGTTTCTGCTGCTGCTGTGATCTACAGCATCAGATGATAGCCCAGTTTAAGGTGCAATATCTACAATTCAATTCCACTGACTCTCCCCCAGTTCACACCAAGACCCATTCACTCAACAGCCCTGTATTCACTGACTTACTCTGGTTTTTGATGCGGCAATCCTTCCATTTTCTTATTCTCGTTCTGTTGAAATTCTTTCCTTGGTGTCACGCCTCCAATTTGTTACTTTAACCCAATCAATTTAAGGTAGTAATCTGAATCTTTTCCTTTCAGTAATGCCATCTTCTGTATATGAAGTGAATGTATTTCCTTCTGTTTTTCTGCCTGACCATGATTCAGTGCTCGGCAGTGTCAGTGATGCCAGCCTTATGCAGTTTCAGAATCAAGGAACTTGTCACCATGCGTTATCGTTTGGTTCCCAGTGTACGGCGATCCATGTTGGACAGGATATTTGGGCTCTTTGACATATGTCGTTGGAAATTGTTCAAAAGCAGAAATTGCTGAAGAAATTGCTGAAGATGTTGCAGCATTTTCTGGAGTGAATGTAGATATAAACTTGCAGGTCCATTGAACCTTCGACAAAGCTCCCTGCTTCTCCAGCAATTTTTGGTATTTTTATTTTCAGTATCGAACGTTATTTGTTTAATTGAAAATTGTTCTGTGCCCCTATTCATTTCTGGATAAACTCAGCAGGTCTGTCAGCATCTGCAGAAACAGAGAAACAGAATTGGTGTTTCAAATCTAGTGTGACACTTATTCAGAACTGAAAATGATTGGAAAATGTGCGTTTAAACCCGTGCCAGAGATAGGGAATGGGTGACAGGGAAAAGAGGGTGTGGCAAAAGATAAAAGAAGAGTATGTAAAACGGGTTTAAATTAAGATGTGACTGGGGGAAAGGGGTTCTCTCCATTGAGTGCAAGCTAAGGAAGACACAAGCACACAAGGCCATAGGGGGGCCAGGAGGGGGGATGTTGACGATATGGTATTATATAGATCTGGCCATAGATACGTTTTCATTGACGAGATCATCATGCCCTTTAGACAAATAAATTCAGGTGCGTGACTTCTTATTGGCACTTGTCAGCGTTTCATGCTGCCTCAGTATTGTTCTATTGAGAAAGACAAATAACAATATGACGTTTGAGCTGAACATTATTTTACTGTCATGTTTAATATAGTTTCAAATTTGCAGCTCTTATCCTGAAATGCTTGTTCTTGAAGTTAGTATCAGACGGAGTGTAGAAGGTTGCCAGCTAACATTATAGAAGTTTATGAAATCATGAGAGGTATGGATGGGATGAATATCCAAAGGTTTTTTTTCCACAGGATGGGAGAGTTCAACCAAATAAGGCAGATGTTTAAGGTGAAAAGGGGAAGATTTAAAAGGGACGAAGACGCAATGTTTTTAGACAGAGGGTGGTGTGGGTATGGAATGAGCTGCCAGAGGAAGAGTGGTAGATCCATGTACAGCTGCAACATTTAAGACTCATTTGGACAAACATATGAATGGGAAACATTTAGAGACATATGGGCCAATTAAAGCAGATGGGGCTCATATAGTTTGGAAATCCTGGCCAGCATGGACATTGAGGAAAGCTTCATGCAGAGTCAGTGTGGGTTTGTGAAAGGGAAGTTATATTTTGCCCTGTAAGATAATGCAAAGTTTTTCTGGAGATGCCTGAGAATATAACAAGCGGAATTGATAAAGGAGATCTGGTAGACTAGAGGCTGTCCAGTGATTTTCCATAAGTATTACAGAATAAAAGATCTTACTCAAGCCAAAAGATCGTTGGGTGACGGATAATGTATTAACATGCGATGATGATTGGTTAACACATAGAAATCGTAGAGTCAGGATGAATGGATCCTTATGATAAAGGTGTATCTCCTGGAGTACCATACATATCAGTCCGATGGCATCAGTTATTTACAATCTATACTGACAGCCTAAAGGAGGGAGCTTAGTGCAATATGCATCCGAGTTTGTGGAAGACGCTGAGAACCAAAAGGCAGGCTGCTCGTTAATGGAGAGGACTTCCAGAAAAGGAGCAGTACAAAGTGATTGGAGTCTTTAAGTGTTTGAAACATAAAGTCAGCATGCTGATGCTGCAAGTAACTCGGTTGGATCATTAGCCAGCTTCCAGAGATGAAAGGGTTCAGTTATTCAGAATCTCTATAATGGTGAGGTGATTATTCATTGGGGTTTAAATGAATGAAGTTTGAAAATGCTGAAACATACAAGATACAGAGCAGGCTTGAGAAGGTAGATGTTGAGATGTTGATTCCATTCATGGGCAGAGTGGCGAACTCGAGGATATAGATACCGAATAAGGAACATTGTTTTCAATCTGAGATCCAAAGTGATGTCTTCTCTCAGAATGTAGTGAATATCTGGAATTCCCTAACCCAGAGAGATGTGGAGGGATACAGGAGATGGCGAAAGTTGGAGTTGAGCCCTGGAGTAGATCAGCGATGTTCTTAATAAATGAAGGGGCTAGCTTGAGCGGCCGAATGACCTAATTCTGTTACTATTTACTAATTTCACATGTTATGCTTTTGGAACTTAACTGGTTATTTTCCTGGAAGTCGTGTTGCACAATGTTGCATTCAGGGACAGCAGATGATTTGTTTGGGTTAACCGTGGGTGGGGTATGGGGGCTGTATTCCCAGCGTATGTAGGTCTGTAACATGACCCACATCGAGAGCAGAGGTTACAGAGAGGGCAAGAGAGCTTGGGGGTTGGTTTGGTTCCTGACCCAGCCTGGATTTTCCAAGTACATTTCCAAAACTACACCTAACCATCGGAGTGGCCTCGATCTATCCCTGTGTAGCAGGTCCAAAGGGCTGAATGGAACATCAGAGCACAATGCTTCGGGACACGAGGGAGCCATTCGGCCCTTTGACACTACTCCACCAGTAAATAAGGTCGTGGCTCATCCCAGTGTGTTCCCAGCTGCACTTTGCTCTCCATTAACCATTATCACTGATTCACCTGTCTATGGAAAATCAGGCAAAGCCAGCCTTGATATAATATAAAGATTCAGCCCTCCCAAACTTCTGGGAAAGAGATTTCCCACCGAAATGTATGCCCCCTTGGTGAATTTTCCTAATCCCTGCTCTGACTGAGATTAGAGGGTGTCACTGTTTCTTTTTCTAGTCTCACACTAAGGCACTCTCAGACAACAACTCACCAGAACAAAGGACCCGATACCCAGCATGAGCAAAACCAATGTAGTGTACAAAATCCCATGCAAGGACAGCACAAAACATTACATAGGACAAACAGGAAGACAGCTCACAATCCGCATTCATGAACACTAGCCACAAAACGACATGACCAGCTATCCTTAGTAGCCACAAACGCAGATGACAAGCAACATGAATTCAACTGGGACAATCCTACTATTATAGGACAAGCCAAACAGAAAACAGCCAGGGAATTCTTGGAGGCATGGCACTCATCCACAGATTCAATCAATAAGCTAATCGACCTGCACCCAATATACCGACCACTGCAATGGACAGCTGGAACTGACACCCGGAAGCGGCAGATTCAAACCACTACAAATGGTGGAGGAAAGATCACAGAAGCGCTTCACAAGAGGCTCCCAACACTGAGGATGTCACCTAGACAGGGGACGAAACGTCTGTAATAACTTGTTAAATCATGTCAATGTGAGAAATGTGAGAAAACAAGTGCACCTTCCTTACAAACTGAAGCTAGAGAATGGAAAATGGAAAACTATGAAGCCATTACTTCAGCTCTGTCTTCACAGAACTTTCTAACAATACCAGGAAAACCAAGTCTGATGTGGGAAAATGATAGAGTACGTGGAACATAGAACATAG
The DNA here is from genome assembly GCF_020745735.1 of Hemiscyllium ocellatum. NCBI lineage: Eukaryota > Metazoa > Chordata > Chondrichthyes > Orectolobiformes > Hemiscylliidae > Hemiscyllium > Hemiscyllium ocellatum. Next base: position 79,877,657 of record NC_083414.1, on the reverse strand, counting down.
TAAGTAAATGGTTTAGGATAAATTATTGGGACTGAAAATAATCGTCATAGACAACACTAACATAGATTTATCAAATGGGAATTATGTTTGAAAAACAGACTGGGAGACAAATGAAAGAGAAGCAATGGACGTAAAACATTTGGATTTTCAGAAAAGTGTTGGTAAAGCTCCAAGCCCTGTTTACAAAATCAAATCTGAGTGGATTGGGGCGAATATATGGACATGTTTCTAGAATGGGACAGCTGGCAGGAAACAGTGAATAGAAATAATCAGACTCGTCAAGAAACAGCCTGACATTGTCTGTAAGGTATGGTTCTGTGAGTATGGCCATGTCCCAGACACCCTATCACCTTCCTCGGATATCTCCTGTCTCACCAACAGGACAGACACGGCAGAAGTGGCGGCACAGTGGGATGCAGTTGGAAGGGAATTACTCTGCGAATCCTCAAAAGTGACTCCGTATCCCAAGAAGTCTCATGATGTTAGGTTACACATGGGAAAGGAAAATTCCTGCTGATTACCATGTACCAGACTCTCTCAACCGATGAATCAGTACTCCTCCATGCTGAACAACACTTGGAGGAGGCAGTGAGGGTCTCTAGGATGCAAAATGTACTCTGGGTGGGGAATTTAAATGTCTACCACCAAGAGTAGCTCAGCTGCAGCATTACTGATTGAGCTGGTCGTGTCCTAAAGGATATAAAGGCTAGGCTGGGTCTACGGCAGGTGGTGAAGGAACCAACAAGAGGAAAATACATACTTGACCACATGCATACTAATCCGCCAGGTGCAGAAGTATCTGTCCATGACAGCATCGGTAAGAGTGACCACTGCACAGTCATTGTGGAGGCAAAATCACACCTGCACACCTCCATCATTTTGAGGGGTGATATTTCTGTGCTAAATAAGACCAACTTTAAACACAGCTAGCAGTTCAAGTCTGGTCTTCCATAACGTGTTGTGGGTCCAGCGCAACCTCATGGCCTCGCATATCTCCCTCACAGCATTTACCATCAAGCCAGAGGATCAACCTTGGTTCAATGGAGTGTGCGGGATGGCAGGAACAGCACTAGGCATACCTGACAATGAGGTGTCAGCCTGGTGAAGCCACCAAACAAGACAACATGTGTGCAAAACAGCATAAGCAGTAAGTGATAGACAGAGCTTAGTGATCCCACAAGCAAAGGATCAGATCTAAGCTCTGCAGTCCTTCCACTTCTCGTTGGGAAAAGCTGGGGACAATTAAACAAGTCATTGGAGGAGGAGATTCCACAAGTATCCCCATCCTTAATGATGGAATAGCCCAGCACTTCAGTACAAAAGATAAGGTAGATGCATTATTTAGTCAAAAGAACATCTTCGTCAAAAGTGCTGAGTGGATGGAATATCTCAGCCTCCTCCAGTGATCCTTAGCAATTCAGTTACCAGTCATCAGCCAATTTGATTCAGTCCACGTGATATCCAGAAACAGTTAGAGACACTGGATACTCCAATGGGACACATGCTGACAACATTCTGACTATAGTACTGAAAATTTGTGCTGCAGAACTTGTCACTGCCCTAGCTAAACTGTTCCAGTATCGTTACATCAACATTTCCCTGATTACGTGGAATATTACCCAAGTATCCCCTATACATAAAAAGCAGAACAAATCCAATCTGACCAATTACCACTCCATCAGTCCACTCTCGAACATCAGTAAAGTGATGGTAGGTCTCAGTGCTTTCAAGCAGCAGCTCCTCAGCAATACCCTGGTCAATGACGCCCAGTTTGGGCTCCACCAGGGCCACTCAGCTCCTGATCTCATTACCTTAGTTCAAACATGGACAAAGGAGCTGAATTCCAGAGGTGGGTGAGAGTGACAGCCCTTTAAAACAAGGCTGTCTTCGACCAAATGTGGCATCTAGGCACCTTAGCAAAACTGGAATCAATGGGTATCGGGGCAAACACCCCGCTGGTTAGAATCATACCTGACACCTAGGAAGATGGTCATGGTTGATGAAGGTCAGTCAACCCAGCTCCAGGATAAGTCTGTAGGAATCCCTCGGGCAGTGGCCTAGGTCCAAATATCTTCAGGGCTGCTTCATCAATGACCTTCCCTCCATGTTAATGTCAGAAGTGAGGATGGTCGCCAATGATTGCACAATGTTCTGCAACATTTGTGGTTCCTCAGATACTGAAGCAGGCCATGTTCAAACACAACAAGATCTGGACAGTATCCAGGCTGACAAGTGGCAAGTAATGTTCAGGCCACACAAATGCCAGACCCTGACCATCACCAATAAAATACAATCTAACCTGCCCCTTGGCATTCAATGGTGTTACCATCACTGAATCCACAGTGAGCTGCAACGGTTCAACAAGGCAGCTCACCACCACCTTCTCAAGGGCAACTAGGGACAGGCAATAAATGCTGGCCCAGCCCGTCACACCCAGATTCAGGAAATAAATATTACTTTGAATAAAAATAACAGAGGAAGGTTGCTGAGATATCACAGAGATCGATGTTCAGGCCCGAACTGTTCACAATTCCCATTAAAATTTTGGTTATGGGAATCAAATACAATATATCACAGCCTGCTGACTGAACTAAAGGATGTTGGATTGTGGGTGGGTGAGGAGGTTGTAACAAAGCTTCAAGGTGACTGAGACAAGTGGAGTGAATGGGAAAATACGTGGCAGATGGAAAGCAAGGTGGGTAGAGGTGATGGTGTGCCCTTTGGTGGGAACAAGCGATTGGCAGCCTATCATTTGAAAAGGGATTGCTTGAAACATGTTGATCTACAAAGGGAGGTATGCTCCATTTTGTTGTTTCCTTCTGCCCAGCCCTCCGCAGTCCCTGCAGCTCAGTCAGTTCTGAATCCAGAAGTCAATACAGGGAGTACATTGGCACGCTGACCAGGGTACACAGACCCACCCAGTGGGGAGCTGTAACATTGCAAAGGATTTGGATCTCCCTGTAGACCAGTCACTGAAAACAATATTGCAGGGAAGAAAGCAATTAGGAAGGTAAATGGAATGTTGACCTTCGTTTCAGGTGAATTTGAGTCCAGGAGTAAGTGTGTCTTACTGCAGCTGTACAGGGCCTTACTGAGACCACATCTCGAACATTATGCAGTATTGTGTGCAGTTTTGGTCTCCGTATCTAACAAAGGACAAACCTGACATTGAGGGAGAGCAGTGAAGGATGACCAGAACGATCTTTGTGATGGCAGGCTTGGTATGGGAGTAGTGTTTGGGGCGATTGGGCCTGAAATCAATGGGCTTTAGGAAAATGAGTGGAGATCTCAGTAACATATATAACACTCTGACAGGTTGAGACAGATTGGAAGCAGGGAAGATAATTCCCCAGTCTGTAGTGTCTAAAACAAGGGATCACAGTATTAGATACAGACAGGCCATTCTGCATTGAGATGCCAATAAATGTCTGACCTCAGAGACTGGTGAAGCTGGGGAATGCACTCGAACCTGGAAGCCAAGACACTGAATATAAATACGGATTTAGAGACAGTAAAGAGTTGGTGGGAGAGCAGAAGTACGGTGTGGAAATAAAGAGCAAGCAATTATTATATTGAATTGGATAGCAAACTCGATGGACCAAAGGGAATACTGCACTTGCTAATTTATAGCTTCCCAAGGTTACTCACATTAGCGTATACTGTGGGAAAGCTCTGTAACTGCTGTCACACATTCTCAGATGTTAGGAAGGAGGTCTCTGAAGGGTCAACAGGACTGTGTTTCCCGTTTTCTTTTTCCAATACTGAGGCTGGGACTGGGTGTTCTGTCTGGGTTTATCCTTTAAGACATCGGAGCAGTTTTGATACAGTAGAATGTCTTGCTTGGCCGATTCAGAGATCATTGAAACGTTTTATCACCTGTCTATGTGTCTGCTGTCATAGATAATCATAGATAATCATGGATAACAAACAACAATGGACCCAGCCTCCAGTCTGACAAGCATCCTTCCGCTAAACCCTCTGCTTCCTACCATCAAGCCAACTGTGTATCCAATTGGCCAGTTCCCCCAGCATTCCACGTGATGTAACCTTCCAGAGCAGCTTGCCATGTGGAACCTTATCAAAGACCTTACTGATATCCATGGAGACTACTTCTACCGCTCTGTCCTCGTCAACCTTCCTAGTCACTTCATTAAAGAACTCTAACAAATTTGGGAAGCATGATCTCCCACTCATAAGTCTATGTTGACTGCTCCGAATCAAACCCTCTGTAAGTAATGGGTGCAGACAATGATATTCTGTCCTTCATTGTAAGGAATTTCGAGTCCATAAGTAAAACTATCTTCCTGCTATTGCTGAGAGAGTATTTGGGGCACTCTCTACAGATTTGATCTCCTTTGTAAGGAATGATCTCCTTACCACAGACACGGGTGATGGTATCGCGAGGATAGAGTGAAGAAGCTGAGTGTTTAATCTGCAGAGCTGTGAGAGACGAAGAAATGGTGATGCTGAAACACGAGGAGTGGCAGCGATCACTTACTTCGAAAAGATGCATTGATAGGGAGAGAAATTCCATACTTTACCCAGGATTAATTGATGTGATTTATTGTCACGTGTACCTCAGTACAGGGAAACACTTTATTTATGAGCAGTGGAGGCAGATCATAGTAAACATGGTCAGGCAGGTCATAGGGTGGAAATAGACTTGGACAGAGTAAGGCATACAGGTTACACTGAACAGGACATGCACTAGACAAGATCAACATGAACATGATCAGCATTATTTGAACTTAAAGAGTCCATTCATCAGTCTAACGTGACTTTCCTAATAGTTTATATGCCTAAATTAACTCTTCCCACGTTATTGTGCAGTCGGCGTGTGAACCCGTACTGAACGTCATGTTGCTCACAATCCCCAACAGCAGCCACAATACCTTCCATCTGAAACAGGTAGACATTCCCACCAGCTTCCACCCTACATAGAGAACACCAGGCTGGCTTCTCGGAGATGAAAGGTGCCTTCTTGAGACTTCACACAAGATATATGGCTTCCCTCCTCACCACTATAAGCAAAGGAGCCACCTGGAACAACGTGGAACAGTCTGTCCTGCTCCGTTTGTTCATCATGTTACAGCATCAATCTGGAGACACTGAAGACTGCCGATGCTGGAGATCAGAATAGAGTGTCGATTGTTGAAAAAGTACAGTGGGTCAGGCAGCATCCGAGAAGCAGGAGAATCGATGTTTTGGACATACGACATTCATCAGGAATCAGCATCAATTACCTCATTCTGCCCCTTGTAAGTGCATTGAGGTGGGAATGGCCTCCTACTGTTCCTGTGTAAGTGACTCAAGGGTCTGATTGGCTTCTTCCTCGTCTGATTGGACAGGGCCACGGGCCTGACTGGGTTACCACTGGTACCTGCTTGACAGCTCGATGTACTGACAAGTGTGATGATGCTGCAGCTTTAAGAGGTTATTTTAGTCCTGGTTTCTTTTAAGAGAGAGATTGAACGACCGTTACCAAGCTGGCTAGTTAAGACCACTTGAATAAACAGCTAGGGAGGCCTTGGATTTACTTTAATGCACCCTGAATGGGTGTGGTCAGCTCTCACAGATTAGGATCTCTCGGTTTTGGTTTCTCAGCAACATCAGAAACTATTGGGGTCTCCACAGAGTTGGAAGCTTCAGTGGATGTCTCCTGCCTGCTACTCTCTCTGAATTTTCTCTTGATGCTGTTTACTATTCCTGCATTTTCCTTTTTGCCAAGGGCTGTGTTTATGGGAATTTCCCATGTTGGACTAGTTCATTAGTAAAAGGTCCTAGATCTATTATTTTGTAAAGTTGCCCACAGAATTATTTTATTCTAAGTTCCTCTTTCTTTGGTTTTATTTCATCTTTAGAGTTTAAATAAATGGTGTTTTGTTTCACACCGGGTAGTTTGACCAGTCACATTGCATCTGGGACAGACACTTTACATTTCCTTTAAATAAGAAAACATTAGAGTCTAGGCTACTGTCTTCAAATATTGTCGAGGGGCTCTGGTGTGGTCCATCACACTAGACACTCTCTCTCTTCCTGAGTAATATGTGGGAGGCACTGAATGGGCTGTCCCTGTTCTTCTCCAATAGTGTCAATGGGCTGAACGACTTCCTCATATTCCTGTGAAAACAGTGTGAGGTGCGGAATGATCTCTTAGTTTACTGAGGCAATGTGCAGCGTCAGACAGTCCTTTATATGAATGTTACGGACTCTTTAAAAGCACAATCCTCAATGGAGTCCATGTCTTGCTGCACATGGACACAGTCCAGTTCAGAAGCTGACAGGGGCGTCAAATTATTCTGAACATTGTGGAATCCTCAGTGACCATCCCAACATCGGATCTTATGGTGGGGAGGGTGAAAGTAGGGAGACATTGATGAAGCAGCTGAAGATGTTTGTGAAGAGGAAGCTACCGTGAGGATCTCCCACAGAGGTGACCCAGGACTGTGATGATGAACATCTTCCTTTGTGCCACGTTTGACACCAAACACTGGAGAGTTTTCTCTGATTCCCATTAAGATCAGATTTGTTAAGCTCCTTGGTGTCAACAGAAGTCAACAGAAGCTTTGATATCAGGGCCAGTCATTTTTACCTGACACCTTGTGTCAACCTCTTTTGTTCATATCAATAGGCCATGGTAAAGGAGCAGGAAGGGTTTACTTCAAACAGGTGGGATTGAATGTCAGGATTTCTCTTCTCAATAGCGTTCGGGGAGCCAGATGACTGAAAATATTTGAAGAGGAGGTCGATGGGTATTGACCTGTCAGAGAGTTGATGGCGATGAAGAATTGGCTATGAAAGAGGATTTGAGACCAAGAGCAGATCAGTCATGATCTTAATGAAGGGCAAGGAAGGCTTGGGGAGTGAACGACCTGCCCCTGTGTCTGATGTTCTCACATTCTGTTATTGGAAAGTTAGTGGGTGTTATTTTCATGAATGTTCTGTTATTGAATGTTGCCATCAGGGAGACCAGAGGATTTTGTGAGCCATCGCTGGGTGAGGTATAGGGGCTGTATTCATAATGAATTTGGGTCTACAACATGACCAACAAATAGAGCACAAGTTTCAGAGAGCGGAAGCTCTGTAAAGAGAGAGGAGGGGCCTCTTTCATACCCAGCCTGGGTTTTACAATTACATTTCTCAAATCACCTCAAACGGTGTCGGACACCCTTAAAGGGTCGAATGATCTCCTCTGTTTCTGTGCACCAGGTTATAGAAGTAAGTAGCCTCTAAATGCTCCTGCCTAACAGGTTTAATGGGCTGAATGGAACACAGTAACACGGGATTGAGGGATAGGAGTGAGTCATTAGATACTTTGAGCCTTCTCCACCATGCACTAAGATTGTGACTGATCAGGTTGTGGTCTCAGCCCCACTTTCCTGTCTGTGTCCCATTATCCATGACTCAGTTCTCTGTCAAATATTTAACTAACGCAACATTTAATCAATATGAACATGGAGGCACGATAAACTTCCAGTGAAGAGGATTCTGATTTGGACATTACTTGCAGAATTTTTTGTCATCCCTCTTATAGAATCAGTGTCATGCAGAACAGAAACAGACCCGTTAGTCCAATCTGTTCACTCCGAGCAGATATCATATCTGATCCAGTCTCATTTACCAGCGTTTGGCCATCATCCCTCCTCTTTCAGATACTTTTTAAATGTGCGATTGTAACCGCCTTCAACACTTCCACTGGCAGCACTTTCTGTACACACATCACTCTCGGTGTGAAACATTTACCTTCAGGTCCCTTCTAAGTCATTCGTCCTCCCCGCTTCAACCTATGCACTCTTGTTCTGGACTCCCCTACCCTGGGGAGCAGAACATATCTGTTCAGAATATCTATGTCCCTGATGATTTTATAAACCTCTATAATGTCACCCTTCAAGCTCTGACACTCCAGGTGGAAACACCTCAAACTAATCAACCTCTCCCTGAAGCTCAAACCTCCAATCCTGGGACATCTGTGTAAATCTTTTCTGCAGAAAACCGAGTTGTACGCTGTATTTTTAAAGTGGCCTCACCAACATCCTGTACAGATGCAACATACCACCGCAACTCCGATACTCAATGCTCTAACTGATTTAGGCAAATGTGTAAAATGTGTTCTGTACCGCACTGTCTGCATTCAACTTCACTTTCAAGGAACAATGTACCTGCAGCCCTATGTCCATTTGTTTCACAACACTCACCAGGCCCTTACCATTAAGTGTATAATTTCTGCTCACAAGCCTCCAGTCTGAAAAATACCCCTCTTCCTTCAAGCCAATTGTGATTAGCTTCCTCTGTATCCCATGTGACCGAACCTTACTAATCTGCCTATCAATCAGAATGTTATGAACACCTTGCTGAGGTCCATATTGAGAATATCTACCAAACTACCTTCATCAATCTTCTTTGTCACCTCTTCATAAAACTCAACCAAATTAATGAGACATGATTTCCCATGCAGAAAGCCACGGTGTCTACCCCGAACAGTCCTTACATTCCCAAATGTTTGTAAATGCTATCCCTCAGTTTCCCCTCCAACACCTCACCCACCATTGACATCAGGCTCACCGGTCCCTTTACTAGTCCCACTCCTCTACTGCTCACAACAAATGTTAAATGTAACCAGGTCGGTGATATGGCCGATGATATCGGTCTCAGACTGGGTCAGTGTCAATTTTAGGAACAAGTCAGGCTAGTTTATTTAATCTGCTCAAATAGTAAGTTTATGATCCAGAGCAATGTTACTCCAACTATGATGGAATGCTGACGATACTTCCCTTTCTAAACACACACACACACACACACACACACACACACACACACACACACACACACACACACACACACACACACACACACACACACACACACACACACTAAACAAAACCTCTGAGATTTCATGTTGAAAGAACCTTGTTCAAATATTAGTGTAACTCATGACAAAAGGAAAAATTGAGAGATTGTCCAAAATGTTATTCTGCGTCTGAAGATATTCTACTCACACAGCTGCTAGCAATGGGATTTTATCCTGGGAGAGTTGGATTTGGCTGAATTCCCTTTGCATTAGGCTGGCAGGAGGTCCCAGGTTAGCACAGTGGATCAGTAGTTCGCACTGTTCCATCACAGCATCAGGGGTATGAGTTCAATTCCAGCCTCGGACGACCATCTGCGTGGAGTTTGGATCTTCTCCCCTTGTCTGTGTGAGCTTCTGATGGATGCTCCCGTTTCCTCCCACAGTCCAAAGCTGTATAATTCAAGTGGATTGGTCAAATGGTCGATAGTGTTCAGCGATTTCTCCTTTAGGTGCACGAGTCAGTGGTAACTGTAAGGGCATGGGAAGGTTACTCTTTGGAAGGTTGGTGTGGACTTGTTGGGCCGAAGGGTTTGTTTCCACACTGCAGGGAATTTATAAAAATAAGAATGGTAACGATGACAGTAGATTTTTGTTTGAGCTCACACACGTTCCTGTGATGAGGAATAATGAAGGAGAGAGAGTGCAATAGGCCGTTTCTTCCCGGGCAGATGACATTTCCTCCCTCTCTGAGCTGAATCACACAGGAATGTCATCCTTTCCCAAAGTGGACCATGTGAGGTCTCCTTGTACATTGTCCAACCTATGTCTCCATCACATTCCCTGTTCCATGTCGGTGCATCATTGCCGCTGTCATACACAGAGCCATACCCTGAGCAGAAAATGGTCTCGGTTGATTTGAAGATATGTTTATATGGCCCTGCGTCATTAAAAAATAAAATGTTTAATGTATTCAGAATACATAGAACATGGAACAAAGAACAGTCCAGCAGAGAACTGGCCCTTCATCCCACCATGTTGTGCTGACCATTGATTCTCATGCATGCACTCTCAAATTTCTGTGACCATATGCATATCCAGCAGTCTCTTAAATATCCCCAATGACCTTGCTTCCACAGCTGCTGCTGGCAATGCATTCCATCCTCTCACAACTCTCTGTGTAAAGGACCCGACTCTGACATCCCCTCTAGACTTTCCTCCAACCAGCTTAAAACTATGATCCTTCGAGTTAGCTATTTCTGCCCTGAGAAATAGTCTCTGGCTATCAACTCTATCTATGCCTCTCATAATCTTTAATACCTTAATTAGGTTCCCTATCCTCCTCCTTTGCTCCAATGAAAAAAAGTCCGAGATCAGTCAACCTCTCTTCATAACATAAGCCCTCCATTCCATGCAGCATCCTGGTAAACCTCCACTGAACCCTCTCCAAAGCATTCACGTCTTTCCTGTAATAGGGCGACCAGACCTGGACACAGTGCTCCAAGTGCGTTCAAACCAAAGTTTCATAGAACTGCAACAAGATGTCACGATTCTTAAACTCAATCCCCCTGTTAATCAAAGCCAAAACACCATATGCTTTCTTAACAACCCTGTATACTTGGGTGGCCAGTTTAAGGGATCTATGTACCTGCACACCAAGATCTCTCTGTTCCTTCACACTGCCAACAATCCTATCCTTAATCCTGTATTCAGCTTTCAAATTCGACCTTCCAAAATGCATCACCTCGCATTTATTCAGGTTGAACTCCATCTGCCACCTCTCAGCCCATCTCTGCATCCTGCCAAAGTCCCGCTGCAGCCGACAACAGCCCTCTATGCTGTCAACGACACCTCCAACCTTCGTGTCATCTGCAAACTTTCTGATTCATTCTTCAATCCCCTCATCCAAGTCATTAAAACAATTACAAACAGTAGAGGCCCAAGGACAGAGCCCTGTGGAACACCATTCACCACAGACTTCCAGGCAGAATATTTTCCTTCCACTACCACTCACTGTCTTCTGCTGGCCAGCCAATTCTGTATCCAGACAGCTAACACAGATACCTGTGTTAAAATAAATGTTTTCTTTTAACATAAACAGACATTGCTGGAAAAGCTCGGCAGGTCTGTCAGCATCCAGATGCCTTTTACGTGATGTAGTTGTACCAGCTTCCACTACTTCCTCTGGCAGCTCATTCCATACGCACACCACCTTCTGTGTGAAAAGGTGCCCCTTAGGCTTCTTCAAAATCTTTCCCCTCTCACTTTCCACCAATGTCCTCAAGTTTTGGACGCCCCCAAGGGGAAAAACCTTGACTACAAACCCTATCCATGACCGTTCTGATTTTATAAATCTTTACTGCTGCGAAATGTGACTCCAATCAACACGAATGGCTGTACTTTGAATAATCCCGGGCCGAAATGCTGAAATTCAACACCGACACCTGTTCTTTCTCCATCAAGTCACAATTCTAAAACCAGTTTAATCAGTTTGTTCAGATATATTGGGAGACACTTCTGTGGGATTTACGCCTCGACCTTTGTACCCGGAGGTAGGGACACGAGCACCACTCGGCAATACCCATAAAGCTGTAACATTATTCTCCTGTGTGTTTGTCCATCAGCCTGTTATGACATGCTGTGACATACCTCTGCAACAGGCAGGACATGAATCCACACCTTCTGGGCCAGAGCTAGGAACACTACCAAACAATTTCAGGAATTGGAATCAAACCCAGAACCATGGCTCAGAGACAGGGACACTACCCACTACACTACTATACCCAGATTTTGGGTCACATTTTAAGGGGCAGCGTTCAGTTCGGTGTGGATTTATTATAATCAGGTTACCATTACTGAACTACACAAAACATTTTGTTTTGTGAAGCAAATGCAATATCGAAATTAACTATGAACATCTTTAATCGCTATTATCTGTAGTCTGCAATATTAGGGAAAGAAATCCTGCAGAAACACTCTGCCCAATGAAGGGTCTCAAATAGATATTTATTACTGAACACCACACACGGAGAAAGACCATAATTTCTGGTCCCAAAACACCAATCAGTATAAACCAAATCTCACGTATGTCTGCCCTCTGCCTAAAACCATGAAATGATACCAGGCCGCTGATTACTGTCCAGCCTCTCCTCCCCACTGACTGTGTCTGCAATCCGTCCCTCCTCCCTCTTACCACACAAGGCAACCCAAGCTCAGGGTCTTTGTGAAAATCAAGGCCGGAGTGTGCAGGCCTCCTGGAGAGGGGGGTGGGGGCATTTTTAAATTAAACGGGGAAGGTGAGGAGGTGGTAATATCACTCACTGGCCGAGGCGTGGCAGATGGATTTTAGTTTGGATTAATGCGAGTCATTGGATTTGGTAAATCCAACAAGAGCAGGACCTATACAATTAAACGTAGGGCCCTTGGCAGTGTTGTAGAACAGAGACCTCGGCCATCAGGTATAATTATTTGAAAATTGTATCTCATATAGATAATGTGATTAAGAAGGTGTTTAACACACTTGTATTCAACGGTCAGAACTTTGAGTATCGGAATTGGGACGTCATGTTGTGGTTGTACAGGACATTGGTGAGACCTCTTCTGGAATACTGTGTCCAGTCTGGACATCCTGCCCACTCATTCCATAGGCACACCACACTCTGGGTGAAACAGCTGCCCCTGAGGTCACTTTTAAATGTTTCCCTCTTACCTTACAACTATGTCCTCTAGTTTTGGTCTCCACTACCCTTATAAAATACATTGACTATTCACTTTGATATTATTGACCTTGATATTATTAAGCTGGAGAGGGTTCAGAAGAGTTTAACTTGGATGTTGCTGGGAAAGGAGGGATTGAGCAATAAGTAGAGGCTGAATAGGCTGGAACATTTTTCACTGGAGTGTATGAGATGGAGGGGTAATTTTACAGAGGTTTATAAAATAATGAGGGGTACAGATAAGCTGAAGGGCTGATGTCTTTTCCCTAGAGTTGGGGATTCAAAACTGAGGGATATTTTAAGGTGCGAGGAAAAAAGATTTACAAAGTCAGGAGAGGTAATTATTTTAGACAGAAGCTGGCTTGTGTGTGGAATGAACTTGCAGAGCAAGTGGTGAAAACAGGACAGTTACAACGTTTAAAGGACATTTAGATCAGTACATGGATAAGACATCAGTTTGGATGGTGCTGTGAGCAGCTGCCCTCTCCCTCCCCCTCTCTGAATGAATCCCTGTTGGTTTTCACCCTCTACCAATGCCTGTGCAGTGGCGTGGGGAGGCCAGCAGTGGGTGGTATTGCATCACTTTAAGCACCACAGAGACTGCCACACCTGCCCCACACAGATACACACACAGCAATTGTTAGCACACGGCATAGATCCCATCTTGTAATTTAAACTAAACATAAATAAATGCTCAATTCGCCTCGTAGACTGTTAAAATATGAGTGACAGAGAACTCCCAAATTCCACTGTTTAAATACAAACAACAATGTGTTGTTTAACACTGAAAGTGAACTGAAAGAGACCCTCTATCTCTTAACTGATTATAACCCGACTCCAGCTCTACAGTAATCTACTGTTTCTGGGTCTGCCATCCTCTCATATCACAGGTACTTCTCAGCTCTCAGTTCAGAGCAGCATTCACCCTCGCTTAAAGGTACAGTACACACTTTCACCTTCATCCCATTTTACCCTGGTGAATATCGATAAGTGTAACCTATCCGGATTTCTCTTGATCTGTGGTTTGTCAATATTTCATCTACTCTGTCTCGTATATGTCAGGATTTTTGTTGCTCCATTGACAGATTGTCATTATTTGACTCTGTCCGAGGGAATATATCAGTATTTCACTTGCTCACACTCCTGTGTGTGGGGCAGGATTTCAGTTGTTTCATGGGGACTGTGACACAATGACAATCTCAATGTTTGTAAATGGTACCAAACCTGCAAGGATTGTATAGTCTAGGGAGGACAGTGTGGAACTCTAACAGGACAGTGACACGCTGGTAGATGGGGATCAATGCAGAGCAGTTTGAGGAGATGTTTCTCCTGGAATGGGAAGAAGGGAGGGAGAAAGGGAGGGTGGGAGTGGGTGGCCATGCTGTTAGTGCCGGTGTAGGTGGGGAACATGGGGAGGAGTTCGGATGGAGTCAGTCCACAGGGTTGTATCCATTATTGTGAGGGGTAAAGTGGAGCGAGGGAGTGAGAAAGAGGCAGAGAAAGAGGGAGAGAGAGGGAGAGAGCGCGGAAGAGAGAGGGGGCGAGAGAGTGCGGCAGGGTGCGGGGGAAGGTGCCATAACAGATATACAGCAAGTGTGAGGGAGCAGAGAGAATATGGTGACCTTTATCCTGATAGAGTGGTGACGGTTATTGATGCTTGTCCTGTATTGCTGGATATTTCTTCAGACCGCAGATACTGCACTGAGTTGGGTGGGGAGCTCATACAATGCTCGGTGGGTCTGGTGGTGTGGCCCTCTCTGGGAAGAGAATGGTCCCCCTCTGTACTAGCCCATCCACCACGACCTCGGTGACACCATTCCCAGCGATCACAGAATACCCAGGGGCACCTTGGCGATGGTGAGTCCCTCCAGCCATGATGGGTGGGAGAATCGGGCTGGTATTGAATGAGAGGGACACCATGGGGTGGGGTGGGTAGTTAATGAGGTGAGTTCAATACGATAGCACCAGGAAACTAGCACAGCCTCGTGCGGATGATCCCTCTGTCACACTCAATGCAAATGGCACTGAGAGAAATTATTGTCAGAATCTGCCCAATGAGCATTGGACTCTTTTGAAGACAATCCCATTTACAAAGCTATAGAACAAATATTCATCCAAAACTCTCCATCATTTCACCTCACACCAATCTCCCATTTTCCCATCTTTCCTGGGAAGACTGGCTCATATTACAGGATGCTATCGAAGTGTCTCCATTTCAGCATTCTGAGACCTGGGAACACATCGGTCCATGACACTGTCTGTCAGTAACCCCCTCTCTGCCTACTTCCCAAATCACTCTCATGCCATGATATTTAAACTGATTCCCCAGCTATCTCTCTCTGGAAGTGACGTTCACAACCACAGTATCCTCTTGTCGTGGCACAACAGAGATATGGATCTGCAAATGGATGGGAGCTGCACATTATGTCATTTCCAGCATGGGCTGCATGTTTCCGCACACTGGGCAGGGATCTAACACAGTGTTACTGAGCAATGCACTGGGGTGGGGTACACAGTCCTACATGCTGGGAGGGTAACTGCTCCTGGGTTACAGATTAATTCACGGGTGATCACTGCACAGGTCTCTGTGCTGGTCAGACTGTCTGGCTGAGGTTTATAGATAATACAATGATGTGGTTAGTGCAGCTCCCCGTGCTGGATGGATATGTAACCTGTGCACAGTACATCATGGTGGTGGAGTGGGTCTTGGAGAAAGGAGATGGACAGGTCAAGGAGTTCCCCGGATCACTCTGTCCCCGACATTCTATAACTGACATTCCACGGAACGTTGTTTGTTTGTGAACGGCCGGACGTCAGTGAATTGAACAAACGATAACGTCCCCAGGGAAGAGATCCCGTTCCAGGGAGAAGGAGACACTGTTCCGAAGGCCACTCAGGCATTAAAGGGGGGAATACGTTTTCCCTGCATTTACATTTCTTCACGACACAGGATCAACCACAATTTATACCAAAATACAGAAATTCCCAAATTCCGTTTGTCTTCAGGAAACTGGGAGAGAATACTTCAGGACAGCAACATTCCCACCCTCCGTATGAGGAAGGAGTGATCTGTGCCTGCCCTCGAGTGATCGAGTGTGTGAGAATGTTCTAGAAACCATCTGTCCTGACGGATGTGTCTCTGTGTGTTTGGGGAGAGAGGGTTTCTTGTGGTTTATGTCACATATTTGTCAGTAATTCCAACCTTCCCATTTGTTATTCCAGCTCCAATTATTTTAATAAATCCTTGAATACAGGGACACATTTGAAATTCTCACTGGGTCCCCGATCAAACGGGTCCCTTTGCCTACAGGCTGATGGATAATGGGTTTGTTTTCCTTCCTCACAGTTAACGTAGTGACCATCTACGTCCTGCTTTATAATGATTGTGGATTGTCTCCATGTGTCAGACGTTACCTGGGGGCCATGGCAGCGGCGGATCTCCTGGTCATTATCCTCGACCTGATACTGAGGCACATTCCCATTGTTTATCGGGAACAATTTTATTTCCTGAAGGACTCCGTCCCCGTGTGTAATATCCACGCCGTCCTGCTTTATGCAGCCACTGACTGCTCTGTCTGGTTCACCGTCACTTTCACCTTTGATCGGTTTGTGGCCATTTGTTGCCAGAAGCTGAAAAGTAAATATTGCAGTGAGAAAACGGCGGCTGTGGTTCTGGGAGCAGTGACTGTGCTGAGCTGTTTAAAGAACATTTTCTGGTATTTTATGCTCACGCCTCGGTATATGCTGGGGAATGTCCCCAGGTTTTGTGTTGTAACAGACGCTTTTCTATTCTCCAGGGTCTGGATCACAATCGAGTTCCTCCACTACATTCTAACCCCGGGTGTCCCATTTCTCCTGATTCTGCTGCTCAATGTTCTCACCATCAGACACATTTTAGTAACCAGCAGAGCCCGCAGGAGACTCCGCGCTCACACCAATGGGGACGCTCAGTCTGACACTGAAATGAGAAACAGAAAAAAATCCATCATTTTACTGTTTGTGATCTCGGCCAATTTCATCCTATTATGGTCAACGTTCATGCTGTATTCTATATGGTACCGGATGTGGTATATTGGGAATTTCTCTGTGTTTCTCGATGCCTTTGTGCGGGAATTGGCCTTCATGCTGCAGCTCCTCAGTTGCTGCACAAACACCGCGATTTATGCCGTGACCCAGACTAAGTTCAGGCAGCAGCTGAAGAATGTGCTGAAATATCCCTTCACCCAAATCCATCCATCCATCAAATTTCCTCATTAATCACTCCATCCGGGATTTTCTCATTTCAGTTCAGTGTTTCAGCGATGGAGCAGCCTGTCGCTATGGTAACAGACTGAGGGGAGCGCTGGTTTGTCCATCCTTAACCCACAGGGGGATTACAGGGAAACATTTCAATGTTTCTCACAACTCAGGGGCCAGTGAGAAAAGGCACCATCCCACTAACTGCATCCATCCCTTCCATTTGTAAACAATAAAAATGCTGATTGAAGCGTGCCGAGCAGCAGAGTGACTGATGTTGTTGTGTGTCTTTGTGTTGGAGAAGCTGAGCTGGTGAGAGACAGACTCAGCCCCGAGTCCTGGTCCTCAGGGAAGGGGAGGGCACCGCGCCCTGGGCTCAGGAGCTGGGTTAACTCCCTCTGTTCCCTCCGTACCCCCTTTCCAACCTGGCATCTCGATTTCATCTCCCCACTCTTACTCTACATTTCTCCCTCTTTCTCCCTGCACACTCACTCTTTCTCACAACATCCCACTTTCACTCTCCCTCGTTCTCCCTCTCACACCAACCACCCCAACCCCAGTTTCTCCACCTGCCTCCACTCTTCACTTTCCCCTCACCCTCACACTCTCTGTCCTGCACATCTCTGCCTCCCTTCAGCAGTTCCATCTCTACCCCATCGCACTCCCACCCCTCCCACCAGATGCTGCCTCACGACCAACCACACCCCACCTCCAGTCTCGGGGTCAGAGGGAGAGGGAAGGAGCAGGGAGAAAGAGTATGTCTGAGAGAGAGGGAGGGAGGGACAGGAGGGAGAGAGATTCAGTCATTGAGAAACGGAGGGACTTGGGCAGAGAGAGACACCGATTGAGGGCGGTTGAAATTGAGAGAAAGTGGAGAGAGTGAAGGAGCAGGGAGAAGAGGCGGGAAAGTGAGAGATAGGGTGAGAGAGGGTAGGGCGAGAGGACAGAGGGCAAGGGGTAAGTGCGAGAGAGGGAAAGGTGAGAAGGGATGGCAAGGGAGGGGAGGAAAGGCGGGGAGGCCGAGACGGAGAGAGAGGGAAGGGAGGTGAGAGAGAGAGAGGGGAGCGAGGGAGGGGATGAAGAAAGGGAGAGGAAGGGCGAGAGAGGGGAGTGTGAGGGAGGGTAGGGCGAGAGAGGGGTGGGTGAGGGAGGGGATTGAGTGGAGGGCGAGAGGGAGAGAGAGGGCGAGAGAAGGCAGGTAGGGAGGGGAGGAAGGGAGGGAGGAGGGGTGAGAGGAAGAGGGTGGGGAGG
>NC_083414.1:79702243-79859569 GCF_020745735.1 Hemiscyllium ocellatum | reverse complement strand
CCTTAATCATCCTACTTTCTGATAGATAACGGAGATCAACTTACAAGTTTGTTTTTTAATTTCCCTCTGACTATTAGGAGGTCTATAATACAATCCCAATAAGGTGATCATCCCGTTCGTTTTTCTCAGTTCGACCCAAATAACTTCCCTGGATGTATTTCCAGGAATAGCCTCCCTCAGTACAACTGTAATGCTATCCCTGATCAAAAATGCCACTCCCCCTCCTCTCCTGCCTCCCTTTCTATCTTTCCTATAGCATTTGTATCCTGGAACATTTAGCTGCCAGTCCTGCCCATCCCTGAGCCATGTTTCTGAGATTGCTATGATATCCCAGTCCCATGTTCCTAACCATGCCCTGAGTTCATCTGCTTTCCCTGTTAGGTCCTTGCATTGAAATAATGCAGTTTACTTTATTAGTCCTCCCTTGTCCCTGCCTGCCCTGACTGTTCGACTCTTTTCTGTTCTCAGTTGTACCAATCTCAGATTGATCTATTTCCTCACGATCTCCCTGGCCCCCTCCCCCTTTACTAGATTAAACT
The DNA here is from genome assembly GCF_020745735.1 of Hemiscyllium ocellatum. Classification (NCBI taxonomy): domain Eukaryota; kingdom Metazoa; phylum Chordata; class Chondrichthyes; order Orectolobiformes; family Hemiscylliidae; genus Hemiscyllium; species Hemiscyllium ocellatum. Next base: position 79,859,030 of record NC_083414.1, on the reverse strand, counting down.
ATCCCGAGCAGCTCTAGCAAATCTCCCTGCCAGTATATTCGTCCCCTTCCAATTTAGGTGCAATCCGTCCTTCTGGCATAGGTCCCTTCTACCCCAAAATAGATTCCAATGATCCAAAAATGTGAATCCTTCCCTCATACACCAGCTCCACAGCCATGCATTCATCTGCTCTATACTCCTATGCCTGCTCTCACTTGCTCGTAGCGCCAGGAGTAATACAGATATTACTACTCTCGAGAACCTCCTGTTTAAATTTCTGCCTCACACCCTGCAATCTCCTTCCAGAATCTCAAAATTTTTCCTTCCTATGTCGTTGGTTCCAATGTGGACAATGACCTCTGAACGGCCCCTCTCCCCCGTGAGAATATTCTGCACCCTTTCTGAGACATCCTTGATCCTGGCACCAGGGAAGCAACAAACCATTCTGCTTTTTCTCTGCTGGTCACAGAAACATCTGTCTGCACCTCAGACTAGGGAGACCCCGACCGCAATTGACCTCGTGGAATCTGACGTACTCCTTGTTGCATTAGACACAGTCCCAATACCAGAAACTTGCCTGTCGTGCTACATTCCCCTGTGAATCCAATCCCTCACCCCGACATTTTCCAAAACAGCATATTTATTTGAAATGTGCAGCAGCCCCAGAAGACTGCTGCACTAGCTGCTTACCTCTCTTACGTTTCTTGGAGTTAACCCATCTCTGTGACTGCATCTGAGACATTCTCTCCTTCCTATAACTGCCATCCATCACATACTGTTGCTGCTATAAATTCTTCATTGTCACTAACTGTCTCTCCAACCGATCCATTCGATCTGATAGGAGTCGCAACTAGAAGCATTTATTGCAGATATAATCCGCAGTAACACTTAAATCCTCAAACTCCCACATCTGACAAGAAGCGCATATGATTCTACTAAGGCCATTTGTGCTCTTTCACAATCTACAGACCCAGAAACACAAAACTGTCTTATTCCTCTACAAAACACTGCCCCAGGTTAAATTAATATTTATGGTTTATATTTTAAGATTAATCAAGAGATATATCTCAGAAAATATATAATTAAGGAAGAACCCACTCTACTGAATTCTGCAGATTTTCTGGAGGACACAGTTAAAACAATTCACTTATCTGGCTGGGGACATTACCCAAACAGTTCCTCCAAACCAGTTGCAAATTTCACTGTTTGTTAATTTTACTAGACACACTCCAATATCGAGCGATACATGAATTCAAACTGTTTTGGCAGTAACTGCGCAGGTACACTTTCCTGTCAGTTTCTCCCCCTCACCATGTGCTTCCTTAGTCTGTTCCTTTCCCTCTTAAAACCACTGTTGTTTTGATTTTTATCCCTAAAGTTCCAAAATAATGCAACAGCATACAAAGCAGAAATTGCTGCTCCTGGAATTCGAGGAAATCACCTTCAACACCTAAAATGCCTCAAATAAGGAGCAGCTGTTAGAGCCAGAAATTTTTCCCGCCCAGACTTCTGAAAATCCAAATAAACTACTTCCACTGGTTGTCCGTGGTCTATGCTGCAAGAAATAACTCCGAATTCCGAAGTTTGTCAGGCATGATTTCTGTGTCAGAAATGCATTGTGATTCGTGCAATTTCGCTGTTCATTTCTAAGTTCCCAATATCATTTCTTATATAATGGAATCTAAATGTTTCCCTACATATGTCAAGTTAATTGATCTGCAGTCCTCCACATTATCTCTTCCTCCCTGTGTACATGGATGGATCATGTTTACTACCTTTCAGTTATCTACAAGGGCTTATGGTCTTTGCAGGTTCTATGTACAATAAAACACAATCACTGACAGTTCAATTAATATGCTGTTTTATTTCTGACATTTTTATATGAAGTATATCTGGCCCATCAAACTTAACAATGATCAATCTAGCGCCATTTTCAAGTACTACCTTGTTACTGATATGAATTGGTTTCATGTCTTTAGTTCCACAAGTCCCAGGTGATTACTTGCTTCACACAGAGATTTCCTGACGCTTTCTCCATGAAGACAGATGCAAAATAGCTGTTTAGTTTCTCTGCCATTTCCTTGTTCCCCACAATAAATTCTCCTATACCTTACAAATTTCCACCTTGGCCTTACTTTCGTTTTCTTTGGTACATGGATCGTAGATTTGAGCAGCCTTTGTGTTTCCTGCTTGTTTGTATTCAGGTTCTTTTTAATTTCCTATCACTCTCTTCATCCTTATTTCCAGAAAAGTAAATCTCTCAGAATGTTTAGATTTGCATAAAATATGGAATTCTTCTGAAGCTGCTTCATTAGATTTAACGCAATCATTAATTTCTTAACTAAACCTTCAATGAGTCCGCTTCCCTTACTTTGGTGTTTGTAACTTAGTGATATATCCATATTTTTCAGACTTCACAGTATTTCTATCACTGAAAACCATTGTTTGTTTCACACTAAATGTCATTTGTATTTTTCCAATTCACTTGGCCCTCTAGCCTTCGGGTTTCCATGATATTTGAGTGTAATGTTCAAACATTCTATATTGCCGTGTAACATGCATCATATTAATGTCACCCTTGCCCAATAGCTTCCTCAGAGCACGGTAAGTAATTAGCCCTTCTGACCACGCGACACCACGCCTGAAATAACCTGCTCTCTACTTTGGTCCACAACATACTCTTCAGCCTACCTCATATACACTTATGAAATGTATTTTTCACAGCATTAGTAATCATTTAGTTAACGCAGTTTCGATGCAATTTTAGATCATCCAGTATTACTGCACACCCACGATATTTGCATATCTTATTTTCAGAAAATCGGATGATCAACAGTTTGGTTTAGATATGTAAGGCACCAATGTTTGTTCCTCCATGTTGTTTTCAAGATCCATACAAACATATTCAGAAGAAGCTGAGGGATGTACTCTGTGATGTTATTAATGATAGACGTGGACAAGACATAGGGAAGGCCCACCCCGATGGTGAGATGATCTGAAGAAATGCCCATCAATTTAGGACAACATCAATAACCTTCCCCGCTCTGCCAAGACAAATGTCTCCCTATTCTCTCTACTTCCTCACACTCTCTGTATATCTGTTACAGCACCTACCCCCGAACAAGGCTCTTGCTCCACCAGTCACACTGTTGCATGCAACACTCTCTTTCCTTCACTTCCTCTGTCACTGAATGCAAATTGAGTTTGAATTTATTGTTTTGCCAACATTGAACCAGTGAAACAATTTGATGCTGGGGATATAAAGATGCAAACATTTTCAAAATTTGGAAGAGAGCAGATGCCATCGAGACGGAAGAAGCCTGGGCATCAACCATCTTGCTCCGCAAGAAATTAGGAAATCCTCACTATCATAGATAATTTTTCATATGAAGCATATTCACAGTAAACAAAAATGCGACGACACAGGGAATTCAGCAGCCAGTAGAGTAACGTCACAGAGGACGGTAGAGGCTGTGTGGTTTTGAAATTAAGTTGATGTAATCTTCATAAGTGTCTAATTGAAACAGCATATTGTTATACAATTGGGGGCAGTTGTGTGTTGGGTGGGGCTAGTTAAAGTTGTAAATAGTGTGGCCTAATGTTGACTTTTACAGTTAAAAATAAATTGGCATTATTTCGTTTAAATAGTGGAATTTGGGAGTTCTCTGTCATTCATATTCGAAATGAGTTGAGCTTTCCTGGGTGTTTGGTTTAATTAATAGAAGAATTCACCACCATGTCGTAACATTTGTAAAGACCAATAGAGAGAAAAGAAAAACAAAGCAGAAGTAAGCAGTTAGAAGATTAAATATAAAGGAAAACTGTAAGAGCTTCTTTCGATTTGGCAAGGGCAAATAAGAGGCAAAAATGGGCATCTGATCCCTAGAATTGACACAGGAGTCATAGTAATGTGGAACAAGGAAATGTCTGAGGTGATGACAAAATTACTTTGTGTCAGTCTTCACGGTTGAAAACACGAGTAATATCCCAAAAAGTGAAAAGACTTAGTGAGTAAGGTGTCTATCACCTCGGAGAAGGTGCTGGGAAAACTGAATGGCCTGAAGGTAAGTAAATCAACTGTGGATGGGAAAGTAGGACAAAGTAGCATGGTTTCATCGAGGGGAGGCCATGCCTGGAAAATCTGCTAGAAAACCTTTAGGACGTAACGACCAGCTTAGAACAAGGTGAGCCAATGGATGTCATCCACCTGTACTTCCAGAAGGTCTTCGACAATGGCTACTGAGTAAGGCAAGGGCCCATGGCATTAGAGGCAAGATGATAGCACGGATAGAAATTTGGATGTCTGGCAGGAAGCAGAGAGCGTCAATAAAAGTGTCCTTGTCCGGATGACAGCCAGTGACAAGTGGTGTTCCATAAGGCTCAGTGTCGGGACCACAACGTTTCACTTTATACATTAATGATCCAGATAAAGGAACTGAAGGCATTCTGGTTAAGTTTGAAGATGATACAAAGATAGGTATAGGGACAGGTAATGTCGAAGAGGCATGGAGGCTCAAGAAGAATGTGGATAGGTTAGGATAATGGGCAAAGAAGTGGCAGGTGGGGTACAAACTGGGAAATTGTGCGAACATGCACTTTGATATGAAGAATAAAAACATGGACTACTGAGAAAATTCAGATGTCTGAAGTGCAAAGAGACTTGGGAATCCAACTCCAGGAGTGTCTTAATGTAAACTTGCAGGTTAAGTCAGTAGTTAGGAAGGCAAATGCAGTGATGGAATTTATTTTGAAAGGATTTGAATGTAAAAGCAGGGATATACTTCTGAGGCTCTATAAGGCTCTGGTCAGACCACATGTGGAGTATTATACGCTATTTTGAGCCTCATGTCTCAGGAAGGATGTGCTGACCTTGGAATGGGTTTACAGCAGTTACACAAGAATGGTCCCAGGAATGAAAAGCTTAACATATGAGAACGTTTGAAGACTCTGGGTCTGTTCTTGATGGAGTTCAGAGAGATGTGAGTGCATCTAATTGAAACATACAGAATACTGAATAGTTTGCACAGTGTGGATGTTGAGAAGACTTTCAATGTTAGGAGACTCTAGGACCCAAGGATACAACCTTAGAGTAAAGAGAAATCCGTTTAGAATGGAGTTGCATGGAAATGTCTTCAGCCAGAGAGTGGAGAACCTATGCAACTCATTTTCACAGAAGGCAGTGGAGGTCAGGTCATTGTGTAGATTTAAGATAGAGATAGTTTGCTTCTGGAGTATCAAAGGGATCAATATGGAAAGGGCAAACGAGAGGCAAAAATGGGCATCTGATTGCTAGAAATTGACACAGGAGAGATAGTAATGTGGAACAAGGAAATGGCTGAGGGGATGAAAAATTACTTCGTGTCAGCCTTCACAGTTGAAAACATGGGTAATATCCCAAACATTGAACAGACATAGTGGACATACTTGAGTAAGGTGGCCATCACCTAGAAGAAGGTGCTGTAAAAACTGTTTGGTCTGAAGGTAAGATAAATCAACTGGGCCAGATGGACTCCACTCCAGATTTCTAAGGCAGATAGCCGATGAGACAGGGGAGGCGTTGGTGGTGAACTTTCAGGAATCTCTCGAATCAGGGAGATTCCCAGTGGACTGGAAAATCGCTAACGTGATTCCCCTGTTTAAAAAGGGAGTAAAGCAATAAACGGAAAATATCAGATTGTCTAATCTAAACTTGGTTCTGGGTAAGATCCTGGAATGCATTGTGAAGGATGAGATTTCTGAATAGTTGGATCTGGATGGAAAAGTAGGACAAAGATAGCATGGTTTCATCGAGGGGAGGACATGCCTGGAAAATCTGCTAGAAAACCTTGAGGACGTAACGAGCAGCACAGAACAAGGAGAGCCAATGGATGTCATCCACCTGGACTTCCAGAAGGTCTTTGACAATGGCTACTGAGTAAGGCAAGGGCCCATTGTATTAGAGGCAATATGCTAGCATGGATAGAAGTTTGGCTGTCTGGCAGGAAGCAGAGAGCGTCGATAAAAGTGTCCTTCTCAGGATGACAGCAAGTGACAAGTGGTATTCCATAAGGCTCAGTGTCGGGACCACAACGTTTCACTTTATGCATTCACGATCAAGATGAAGGAACTGAAGGCATTCTAGTTAAGTTTGAAGGTGATACAAAGATAGGTATAGGGACAGGTAACGTCGAAGAGGCATGGAGGCTCAAGTAGGATGCAGATAGGTTTGGATAATGGGCAAAGAAGTGGCAGATGGAGTACAAACTGGGAAATTGTGGAAACATGCACTTTGGTAGGAAGAATAAAAATCATGGACTACCGAGAAGATTCAGATGTTTGAAATGCACAGAGACTTAGGAATCCAACTCCAGGGGTCTCTCAATGTGCACTTGCAGGTTAAGTCAGTAGTTAGGAAGGCAAATGCAGTGACTGAATTTATTTTGAAAGGATTTGAATGTAAAAACAGGGATGTACTTTTAAGGCTCTATCAGGCTCTGGTCAGACCACATGTGGAGTATTATACGCTATTGTGAGCCCCATGTCTCAGGAAGGATGTGTTGACCTTGGAATGGGTTCACAGCAGGTACACGAGAATGGTCCTAGCAATGAAAAGCTTAACATATGAGAAGGTTTGAAGACTTTAGGTCTGTTCTTGATGGAGTTCAGAGGGATGTGGATGGATCTAATTGAAACATGCAGAATACTGAATGGCATGCACCGTGTGGATGTTGAGAAGAATTTCATTGCTAAGAGACTCTAGGACCCAAGGATACAACCTAGAGCACAGGGAAATCCTTTTAGTAAGGAGGTAAGGGGAAATGTCTTCAGCCAGAGAGTGGACACCCTATGGAATTCATTTTCACAGAAGGCAGTGGAGGTCAGGTCATTGTGTATATTTAAGATAGAGATAGTTTGCTTCTGGAGTATCAAAGGGATGAAGGGTTACAGGGAGAAAGCAGGAGAATGGGGTTGAGAAACTTGTCAGCGTAATTGGATGGCAGATCAGACTCGATGGGCTCAATGGCCTCATTTCTGTTCCTATGTTCGATGACCTTATGGACGTAAGCTGCAGTCCGATGCTCCCGTTCTCTTACTTTGTCCCTCCAGACAGCAAAGTGTGAGATTAAAAAAATCTGAGTCATCTTTAACAAATGTGGAGGATTCCTATTGAGGATTCATGGGAATCGCTCCACTGCTTGAAGGAAAGGAAATTCTCCAAAATCGAACTGTTCCGGGAAGAAGTTTCTTAACAGCAGCTTGTTTGAGTAGAATCACGTCGGAGACAGAATAGCAATTGGGAGATGTTATCTCTTTTCCATTTGATATGAGTAAAAATACTATGAAACTCTGAAAACAATTCGCTATTCTTTATCGTCTTCAGACATGTGCGTTGGTGTATGTGTCTGTATGTGTGTGACTCTGTGTCTCACATTTTTCGAGAAAATGACCGAGGTTACACTTCACATTTGTTATAATCAGTGGAGAAGTGGGGCTGGAAAATGAAAGAGTGACCCTCCAACATTGGTCGGAACAGGAATGAGCAATTCTCACGGGGCTGTTCAAATGGGAATTCTCTTCCCCAGAAGTTTATTCCCAAGATGCAGCTCAACACTCCTACTTCCAGCGTAATTAAACATGGCCCATAAATGTTGGCCTATCAACAACACCACATTCCATGAATAAATAAAAAATGATGAACTGCAGCAGAATTAATTGGATGGGAACAAAACTGTTAGACAAATGCCTGGTGCGTTCCAGAATTGTGCTGCCTGTGTAGTTTAACTTTGTGCAGTTCCCTAGCATTGTGACTGGGTGCTTGCATTTATTCAAAGTTGGGTTTGTTCAACATATAACAGACATGGAGGAAAATTGTGGACAGACAGAAAAATGCTGCGGAGACCACACTCAGATCATACTGTCTGGTAGAACAATGACAAAGTGTCTAAAGACCCACTCCTGCTCCTCAGTCCGATGTTCCTAGGTTCTATTCAGTTCTTAAAACCACCTGAACAGGAGCAGTTAGAGACCACTTGCTCCAAATAGCTGGTCCGCAATGTTACAGGATGTGATTCAGTCCCTCAACACTGTGTGATTTGATGTGGATTGAAGCATGTGAGGGGAAATCCAGACCGGATACAGAAGTGTCCTCACACCTCTTTACAGAGTGTCTCCTCGCTGAGCTGGTGTTTCATTTGTTGGTCATGTTGTAGTCCTAGATTCACTTTGAATATCGGACCCATATCTCGCCCACAGATGGCTCACCAGAAACTTTTCTCTCACTGTCCTCAACATTCAGTAAGAGCGCTTCTAGGTCAATTGCAACCATCCATTTTCCAATGACAGAATGAGAACATAAGAAACAGGAGTAGGTAATACGGATGCTCAAGCCATTGTATGCGATCATGGCTGATCTACCGTTGGCATTAACTCCTCTTTAATGCCCACTTCTTCCCACCCTCTGCTCTCTGACAGGTCAAATATCCATCTTTCTCATCTTTAAATACTTGCAGTGATCTAACTCCCCTACGTTTCTACACCTGAAAATTTCTGACATTCACTACCCTATATAAGAAGAAAACATTCTCCACACAGATACCATCACGTATTAACATTAACAATAGTGGTTAACTGACCTGCTCAGTTAAGAGGGATTTATCCCGGTATCAAGGCAGGATGTGGCTGAAGATTTTATCCTCAGAGGCACTTAAATTCCCAGAATCATACACCCCGACTAAAATAAAAAAATACAAGCCATGGAATTTATCATCTTCTCAGTGTCTGTGTACAACATAACGCGTGATTGTCCATCACCATCAAGTTTCAGTGCAATTGCTTCTTTTTCTCTGACAGTGCTACAGATTGACCTTCACTCACTCCTCTTTTCCGACCAGCCCACTGATTATTCTGGTGAAAATTCTTCACACTTTCTCTATTGCAATCAGATCATTCGTTTTAAAGGATAACAAATATGTCCATAATACCCCAAATACAGCCTCTATAACACTCTCAGCGATGATCACAATAATTCCTTTCCCTCACTTAATGGTCGCCGTATCTTTTTTATGATATAAAAACCCATTCCTTCGTTATGTACTGCCATCGATGTCAAATTTAAATTTTCCTTACCTCTGTATGTCAGCATCAGTAAAGCCAGCACCAGAGGTGCCTGTGGAGATGAACATCACTCTTGGGGAGAGACTCAGTCAGAAAGATTGCACTTGAAATAGGTCACCTACCTGAATGGAAATGAAGTGTAGGAATAAGGAAAACAGACAGAGGAAGGGAGCTAACTTTACTTTTGTTCTTCCCTCATGTGAGGTGTGCAGTCCTGACAATGCCAGCATGTTATATGGATCTTGAACTGAGTGGCTGATTCAACTGTTCCACAGGACCATAAAGAGTAAAACACATTGCGGTGGGTTTTCACAGACTTGACTGGGGAGGTATAACCCATTGACTTTTCTGAAGGACATGAAGCAAGCAGCTGGGCTTTTTAAAATCACAAATAACGATAGTTTCACTTCAATTACATCAATTTCCTTCATGAGATATCAACAGATTATTATTCCGTGCCACCAGATTATGTGTAAATGATTTAAGCAGCATGCAGTATTGCCTGTCTGACAGGTTCTGTGCAGTGAACAAGTTAAACTTACTCAAGATCAATTATTCCGCAACTAACATGTGGTTAGAAGGGACTTAATAACGTGTGTCCAGATTTAACAAAGGCACAATTGATGGTTTATTCAGAAGATGCACTGACGCTGACGAGAAGATGAGGATATCATGAAGGTGGTATTGGACAGGATTAGTCAGTGGGGAGAATATAGAAATGTAGATCTGTGCAGGGCTAGAAGGATTAAGGAGTTTAAGAATAGTCTGTTTCATCTTCACATATTGGTGAGCAATTTCTCATGAGTAATTTGCTCGTTATAATTTGTAAGGAATTGACTATATCATTGGAGATGAAAATATTGACTTCCAGCTTTCTAAATTTTAAATAATGCGAGCCGCAATTCAGCCTAACCTGGCTTTATGAACAAATAGAATGAGTTACCAGGAACACCAACTATAGCGAGAATAGGGCAGTAACCAACTTGAATAACCATCAATACATCATAGGTTTGCAAAACTAATGAGATAGAAGGTTGAGAAAGCCAGTAAAGACCCTCGGATAAACACCAGTCCATTGTTGGAATATAATATTCTCAGATTCTGATCCATTGTTGGAACATTTCAGCCCAATGTTCTCAGATTCTGATCTGTCCTCCCCCACTCTCTGGGTCTTCTGGTCACTGTTAGTGCTCTCGGTGATGCTCCCACTGACACTGTGGGATAACACATTGAACCGAGACCCTAATTAATAGAAGAGAAAAGCACTGCAGTGACACGTTTAGGATCCACTAAGACTGACATCAATCGCAGTCGCTGCAGAAATGTCTCCAGTTAACCCATTTCAATTCAATACATTGTGACTAAAATTATAAAAAAATGATTAAACTTTACACATTCTGGATGGGATATGTGGGGAACTGAGGGAACAAATGTTTGGGCTAGTAGATCAATCATGTGTAAGCATTCAATCTGCCTTGGATATGGGAGCAATGCCAGAGGTTTATCAGAACATAAGCATGCTTCTCTGTTTATAAATTGAAACTATGTTCTTTAACTACTGATCAGACATTACAATATCAGTAAAACGTTGAGAAAACTTTTATCGTCCATGATCTGAGAAGAAAATGTCCCTAAGACTACATGCAGAATAACGGACAACGATATGGTTATGTTAACAGAGAATTGTACCGAACACATAATGGAGACTGCAGCTGTTTTATAATTCAGTGTAGGTAAAGCATGGTGGTGGAAAAGGCACAGTAAGTCAGGCAACATCCGAGGAGCAAGAAAGTAGGACCCTTTTTCAGGACTGGCGAGGGGAAAGGGGGCTAAGAGAAAACGGATGCTGGGGTGAGGCTGGGGGAAACATAAGTAATAGGTGAGCGAAGGTAGGAGGTGATAGTGATAGATCGGTGAGGAGTGTGGAACGGAGTGGTGGGAAGGAAGGTGGAGATTTGGTCTCCTCAGGAGGGCAGATGTGAGTCCGGGGGCTGGATCTGAGAAATGGGTTGACCGGGGAGATTTGTAAATCAGTGAATCCAATGTTCATGCCGTGTGTTTGTTGGCTTCCGAGGCAGAAGATGAGATGTTACTGGTAACATTCTGGTAAATCTCTTCTCAACCATCTACAGGTTAATAATCTCCTTCCTTTAACAGAACTGTACACAATACTTCAGAAAAGGCTTTATCAATATTCTGAACAATCTCAGCATGATTTCCCAACTTCTAACCTCAAAGGTATGACCAATGAAGTAACCTTAAACACACTGCGCCAAAAACTTCAATGAATTATGCCTGTGCCCCTGGGTCCTTCTTTTCTACATAACTACCAAAGCCCAGCATTAATTGTGTAAGTCCTCCCCTTGTTTGTTTTATCAAAATGCAATGTCTCACATGCATCCATTTTAAACCCCATCTGCCACACCTCAGCTCAGTGAATGTTATTACTGCCCCCATCACACTCCCCCTTTGGATTAAAACGACAATCCCCTCTCCAGAAGGCCTCCGGACACCAGTCTTAAGTTTCCCAAAGACCCAGAGCTTGGTTTGCCTTGCGCAGGCAGAGGGAGGAGTCGGTAAGGAGAAGCTGGCAAGGAGGCAGTTGCCTTATATCAATTAATGATTTTAGGAAGAGGGGAGCCACATGCTAGAGATTTGAAATAGTGACCGGTGTTTTGGGACCAGAATTGTGCTCGTTCGTCGTTTCTCGTATTCAGTATTGATATCTACTCGAGATCTTTCAGAGTGCATAGTATGTTTGCAGGATTTCTTTCCCTAATATAGCCGACTACTGGTAATAGCAACTTAAACCAGAAATTATAGCCAAGTAATTGAAGACGTTCATTGGTTGTCTCAATGGCACAGCGAATGCACTCAAAATCCTTTAGTTGACGGTAATAACTTGTTTTTTTTTTCAATTATAAATGTCCACTGTATAATTTGGTAATGTTAACCAGAATTTAATAAATCCATACACTTTAAATATGACTCGAAATCTGGGCGTGATTTAGGCCTTGTTTAATGGATGGTACCCACGTTTGTGAGCCGGGGCTCTTGATTCGATTCCAGTCCTTGAATGTCTGATAGTGCCCCTATCACCGGAGAAGGTGGATTGGACTCATGTTCTGTGGAAGTATGTCACAGTGTGTTACAACAGGCTGATGAACAAACACACAGGAGCATCATGTTGCAGCTTTAGGAGCTAATGCTGAATGACGGTAGTGTCCCTGTAACTGCACCGAAAATTCTAGTTCCAAATCTCACAGAGCTGTTTCATAATATATCTGAACAAGTTGATTAAACTTTTTTGGAATCGTGCCTTGATGGAGAAGGAAGAGGTAAGACGACAGAATTTGAGAATTTAGACCCAGGATGACTGAAAGCATAGCCAACCAATTATGAAGGGCATGGATAGGTTGAGTGGTCAAGGTTCCTTCCCCCAAGGTAGGAGAGTGTAAAACTAGTAGGCATAGGTTTAAGGTGGGAAGAGAAATATTTGAAAGACAATGAAGAGCAACTTTATTTTGCTGCAGAGGATGGTGCTTCTATGGAATAAGCTGCCAGAGAAACTGGTGGAGGCTGGAACAATTACAGCATTTAAAGGGCAACTGGGTGGCTTTATGATTAGTGGGATATGGGCCAAATGCTGGCAAATGGGAGCGGATTAATTTCAAATATTTGGATGGCATGAGCGAGTTGAAGAGTCTGTTTCCCTGTTGTACATCTCTATGAATCATTGATTTAATAACTGAAGGTCTCTTTGTAATCTTCAGTGGTTCTTCATTATACAAACACTATCCACTGTACACCCAAACTCGAAGTTATCCACAAATTTGCGAAATATGCCTTCTATAACTCGCATCTAAATAATTTATATAAATGACAAACAAAAGTGTACCCAACAATGTTGCCTCTGGATCATCGCTGCCAACAGGCTTCCAGTTCAAAAAGCAACAATCCACCACCACCCTGTCTCCTGCCATTACACAGATATACACAGAAACACACACGCAATCACACACGCATATAGAGACACCGATGCAACCATGTCTTTAAGACAAAGGTTAGATTAAAACAACGATCAAGAGTTGCAGTGAGAAGGCGGGAAAATTGTGTTGAGAAACACACCAGACAGGATCAAACTGCAAAATAGATCTTTTGGGCCAAATGGCCTAAGTCCAATTTCCAATGCTCTGTGGCTTTAAGGTGTCAGGGTTATTTTCCAAGGGTACAGGAGAAGCTAAGTTTGATAAATACTTGACTGAACAGTCAATAGGACTGTGGGATACGTTTGAGGGGCTGAATGGTATATGCTTGTTCCTATTTGCTTTGTTTCTGAAAAGAGGAGGTGACTTGCTGTGAGGTTAAAACAGTTTAAAATGAAAGGGGTCTCCCATTTCCATTTGAGATAACGTTATTCCTTTCTCCTTTGGATTGTGTGATCTGTGACGTTCTCAGACCCGGGGACAGTGAAGTCTCCCGGGATATTCAAGGCTGACCTTGACTGACCTTTGATGGACAGGGGAGGGAATGTTTATTGGGAGCAGACAGGAGAGGGAGTGGTCAGCTACAGTCAGACCAGCCATGATGTTTCTAAATTAAGCAACAGGCTGGAGGGTCCGAATGGCCAACTGCTGCTCCTAACTCACACGTTGTTCTGTCAATTTACCCTCAAGACTGTGACAGAGGGAGAAAATGATTCCATTCAGCTAGTCAGCATCGTGACAACGCAGCAGGAGAAGGCCATTATGCCCATCCATGGGGTTAGAAAAGAATAGAATGAAGGACTCAAGTCATTTCAGTAAATTATACAGAATAGGAGGACGCCATATAACCATCCCAGGCTGTTATGCAGGAGCAGGGGCACCCTGGATAGCTGTCAGGAAATACAGAGTAGAGATCATTATGCATTTTGTGTTTGGAAAGCTGTAACTGGTAGAATACTTCAAGGATCTATGTGAGGTCAGCGAAATTTTAAATCCAAATAAATAAATTGGATGAAGGGGATGGAGCTCAGTTTGCTCATGGACCAGGATAGTCATTCAATAAGATGTTAAATGGAGACAGAGCGTCTGAAATGGGACACAGACAACGGGAGGGCGGAGTGTCTGCGATGAGATTCAGACAGGGGACGGGCAGAGCGTCGACAATGGGATACAGACCTGGGAAGGGCAGAGCGTCTGCAATGGGACACAGCCGAGGAGGGCAGAGCATCTGCAATGGGATAGAGACAGTGTGCGGGCAGAGAGTCTGCAATGGGTTACAGTCAGAGGAGGGCAGAACATCTGAAATGAGATACAGACAGGGGAGAGCAGAGCGCCTGCAATTAAATATAGAGAGGGGAAGGGCAGGGCGTCTGCAATGGGATACAGGCAGAGGAAGACAGAGCATCTGCAATGGAATACAGATGGGAGAGGGCCATGCGTCTGCAATGGGATACAGGCAGAGGAAGACAGAGCATCTGCAATGGAATACAGACGGGGGAGGGCCATGCGTCTGCAATGGGATGCAGACAAGGGGAGGACAGGGCATCTGCCGTGGGAGAGCGTCTGCAATGAGATATAGACATTGGAGGGCATAGGGTCTGCAATAGAGACAGGCAGTTGAGGGCAGAGCGTCTGCAATTGGATATGGATGTTGGAGGGCATAGTGTCTACAATGGGAGACAGACAGGGGAGGGCAGAGCGTCTGCAATGGAATACAGGCATTGGAGAGCATAGCGTCTGCAATGAGAGACAGACAGAGGATGGCAAGGCGTCTGCAATGGGACACAGACGGGGAGGGCAGAGAGTCTGCAATGGGATACAGACGGGGAGGGCAGAGCGTTTGCAATGGGATACAGACAGGAGGAGGGCAGAGCATCTGCATGAGGATACAGACGGGGGAGTCCAGCGCATCTGCAATGGCATACAGTCAGAAAACGGCTGTGAGCAAACCTTCAGTAAAAAAAAAATCAGTGCAATGGAGGCGATGGGAACTTTTTGTTTCGTGGAAAAGACAAAACAGCAGAAAATTATTTAAATGCAGGGAGAATGCAGAAGTCAGTGGTACAGGGGGATTTGCGTGTCTTCGTACATGAATCACATCAAATTACTCTGAATATGTTGCAAGTGATTTGGAAGAGAAATGGAATGATTCTGTTTCGTGCAAGGGGTGTTGGGTATGATCTAAGCCATGTTTTTTTTTGCATCAGTGCAGGGCAGTGCTGAGATCACATCTGATGTACTATGTGTAGTTATGATAGCCTAAACTGAAAAATAAAAGGTTTAGAAACGTTTCAAAGATGTTGCCCTTTATTCGTTCTTGGGATGAAGGCATTCCGTTATGAAGAATTAACAGTTCAGCCTGCGAATGAGAAATGTTTTATTGACCATATAAGATCTTGAGAAGAGTGTATTTGGTGAATAACGGATGGTTATTTCTTCTTGTGTTGGAGAATAACACTGGGGAAGTAATTTAAGAATTCGATATGTTCAAAGGAAAGGTCATTGGACCGAAAAATTGAAGTCTAATTTCTCTTCATATACGCTGTCAGACAGGCCGAGATTTTCCAGCAATGTCTGTATTTGTTAAAGTATAAAACATTCTCATCTTAGCACAGGTATTATGAAGAAACGAAACGCTTATTTTTACATTATGCAGGCACATACTAGCACATATTCAAAACAAGTAGGGTCATTTAATGTTAATGAATTGATTATGTGTACGACAGCAGCAATAATGCTGGAATCGAGAATGTGATGGAGTCATATAGTTCGGACAATGTTCAAGGAAAGCTCACACAGCCCAGTTTAGGGTCTGATAATGTTAATGATTTAACTTACAGATGGAAAAAATGTAGCCTATCTGTGAAAGAATAGTCTATTGCTCCCTTTCTGTTTCCTGTCGCTCAACACATTGATGTGTTGGAGTGAAATTGAAAGCCTAGTCGTCTTTCCCACTCACAGAGAATTCCTGATGAGGATTCGTTAGAATTTCCCAATTCCTTGAAGCAATGCAATTCAACCAAATCCAACTGTTTCAGGAAGAAATCCCATTGTCAGACGGTTGTACGAGCAGAATAACTTCAGAAGGAATTATTCACGCTCGATAGTGTGGGGAACAGGCAAGAGATTCTGTGGCTGCAAATAGGAATCCAGGATGGTGTAAAGCCTCCTACGTGTCAGGGTCCAGGATGTCTCGGAGCGGCTGCAGAACGTTCTCACCGGGTCGGGGAGCAGCCAGAAGTCTTTGTGCACATGAGTAGAAATGACATGTGTAGAAATAGTGATGAGACCCTGCAGAGTGATTATATAGAGCTAGGAAAAAGGGTAGAAGACTGGACCACGACAGTGGGTAATATCTGGTTTACTTTCAGGGCTCTGTGTTAGTGAGGGTAAGAACCGAAGGATATGGCACATGAATGTGTGGCGACAGAATTGGTGCAGGGGGCAGAGATTTTTGGGTGACTGGGATCTTTGTTGGGGTAGAGGTGACCTGTTCAGGAATGGTGGGTTGTACTTGAACTGGGAGGCGACCAATATCCTGGCCGGCAGGTTTTCTAGTGCTGCAAGGGCGGATTTCAACTCGATTGGCTGGGGTTGGGGAGGGGTGGGATCCTCAACAGCAGGGAGGCAATTGCGAGGCTGGAGGAGATACAGTAATCAGAAACAGTAAAGTGAAGAGACAGGTCAGGCTGGAACACGACAGGGAGCAAGGAATGCCTGTTGGATTAAATTGCAATTGTTTCAATGCGACATGGGTGACAGATAAGACCGATGAACCCAGGGCGTGGATATGCACGTGGAACTGAGATATTACAGCCATTACAGAAACATGGCTAAGGGAATGACAAGATTGGCAGCCTAATGTACCAGGGTAAAGTTGCTTTATGCTGGACAGTGGTGGAGGAAGGAGGGGAGGGCGAGTTTCATTTTTGATTAAGGCGAGTATGACAGTAGTAATCAGAGATAAAATAACGGAAGGAAATCCAGTGAGGATTTGTGAGGGAGCTTAGAAATAAGAAGGGAATGGTGATATTATTTGTGTTTTTCCATAAGCCCCCAAATAGTAAACGAGAAATTAGCGGAACAAAAATATGTAGAGCGATTGGGGAGACTTGCAGTAATGGGATTGCATTAGTAGGAGATTTTAATTTTCCAAACATAGTCTGGGAATGATATAGAATTAAGGACTGAGACGGGGTGCATCTATTAAGTGTGCTCAGAAAAGTTTCCTCAAGCAGTATGTAGAGTGTGCAACTAGGGAAGTGTCAAAACTTGACCTATTCTCAGAACGAGGGCAGGACAGGTGACTGTAGTGACAATGGGGGAGCACTCGGGGATTAGTGACCATAGTTATATTAATTTTTAAAAAGTTATGAAAAAGAACAAAACAGGTCCAGGTGTTCAAGTTCTAAATTGAGACAAGGCAAATTTTGATGGAATTAGACAGGAGCTTGTAGGGATTGGTTGGAGGAGTTTGTTTACAGGCGATGGGATCTCCTGCAAGTGGGAGGCCTTTAAAAGTGAAACGTCTAGAGTTCAAGGTCTATATGTTCCTGTGAGGGTAAAGAGCAAGGTTCGCAGGAAGAGGGAAGCATGGATGTCAGGAGGTATTGAGGCTTCGACCAGCAAAAAGGAGGCGTGGCTCAGGTCCAGGCAACTGGGATCAAGGGAATCCCTGGAGGTATACAGGGGATGCAGTAATTTGCTGAAGAAGGATATCAGGAGGGCGAAAAGGGTGCACAAGATAGCTTTGGCTGAGAAGATTATGGTGAATCCAAAAAGGTTCATTACGTATATTTAAATGAAAGGAATAACTAAATGAGAATATGACCCCACAAGGTCCAAAGTGGACATGCATGACTAGAACCATAGGAGATGTGTGAGATTCTCAATGAATATTTCTCTTCTGCCTTAACCGTGGAGAAATATATGAAGATTTGGGAGGTGAACAAAGGTCGTAATTTTATCTTGGGATGAGTCAATATCACAGGAGAAGACGTGTTGGATGCATTAGAATGTATGAAGTTTGATAAATCTCTTGGTCCTAAACAGATGCATCCAAGAAAACTGCAAGAGGCTACAGAAGAAACTACAGGGACCCTGGTTGAGATTTTTGTATCATCGGTAGCTGCAGTTTAGGTTCCAGAACATTGGAGATTAGCAAATGTTGTGCCATTATTCAAGAAGGGTAGCAAAGAAAAATCTGGAATCCAAAGATTAGGAAACCTAACATTTGTGGTAGCTAGGTAACTTGAGAAGTCTCTGAGGGATGAGATATGCATACATTTGGAAAGATAAGGTTTGATTAGACATAATATTTTTGACAGATTCCCTACAGTATGGAAACAGACTATTTGGCCCAACAAGACCACACCTATATTTACCACTGACGAATGCACATAACACTATGGGTAACTTAGCATGGCCAATTCACCTGTGCTTTCCATCTTTGGATGTGGAAGGAAAATGGAGCACCCAGCGGAAACACACACAAGCACAGTGAGAATGTGCAAACTCCACACAGAGAGTCAACCGAAGCTGGAACCAAACCCGGATCCATTGCACTATGTGGCAGCTGTACTAGCCACTAGTCACGGCGGCACGGTGGCACAGTGGTTAGCACTGCTGCCTCACAGCGCCAGGGACCCGGGTTCAATTCCCGCCTCGGGCGACTGACTGTGTAGAGTTTGCACGTTCTCCCCGTGTCTGCGTGGGTTTCCTCCGGGTGCTCCGGTTTCCTCCCACAGTCACAAAGATGTGCAGATCAGGTGAATTGGCCATGCTAAAATTGCCCGTAGTGTTGGTTAAGGAGTAACTGTAGGGGAATGGGTGGGTCGGTGTGGACTTGTTGGCCGAAGGCCTGTTTCCACGTTGTAAGTAATCTGAATCACATTGCCACCCTTGCTTTTTTCGATACAGTTCAATGACACAGGTACAAACTCCATTCTGCCCTTCAACCATGATACACGTTCCAATATCACATACCATGGATAGTTTATTATCCATTGAAAATGTCATCTTATTGTTATTTATTAGTTTGTTATTATTAATTTTAATAATTATTATTAATGGTTGTTTTTAGACTGGAAAGATTGCATGGCTTTGTGAGTGGGAGATCATGCCTCTCAAATTTGGTTGAGGTCATTGATGAAATGACCAAGAATGTTGATGAGGGTAGGGTGGTAGACATTTTCTGTATAGTTTTCAGTAAGGCCTTTGACAAGGTTACCATTGATAGGCTGGTCTGGAAGGTTAGAGTCGCATGGAATCCAGAGGGAGCTGGCAAATTAGGCAGACAATTGGCTTCATGATTGTAAGCAATGAGTACTAGTGGAAGGATGCTCTCGGACTGGAGGCCTGTGACACATGAAGTGCCTCAGGGGTCAGTGCTGGGCCCGTTGTTGTTTGTTATCTGTCACAATGATGTTCTTGCGAAGGTACAAAGCATGATTAGGAAACTTGAAGATGACACTGAAATAGGTGTTATCATGCACAGTGAGGAAGTATATCAGATATTGCAGCAGGATCTTGATCAAACTGGAGAAGTGGGCCAATGAATATTTTGGCAACGTTAGATCAAGGTAGGAGTTTCGTGGTGATTGGTAGGACCATAAGGAGTGTAGTTGAGCAGAGGGAACATGGAGTTAGGTCCACCGTTCTATGAAAGTGGGATCATATTTAGACATGGTAATGAAGAAGGTTTTACCATACAAGCAAGCATCGGTCAGGACATGGAGGCGAGCCGTTGGGAAGTAATGTTGAAGTTATTCAGGAAGTTGGTGAGGCTGCACTTGTAGTGCTGTGTCAGTTTTAGTCACATTGCGATCAGGAGGATGTTTTTAATTTGGAATGTGTGCAGACGGAATTTACAAAAATGTTGCCAGAACTCAATAGTATGAATTATAGGGAGAGGTTGGACAAGTGAGGGCTTTTTTATTTCGAGAATAGAAGACTGAGAGGGAACTTATTGAAGTTTACATGGATAGGGTGAATGGATCCAGCCTTTTTATTCCTAGAGTTGGGGAATCGAGGAGGAGAGGGCATCATTTTAAGGTGAGAGGGGAAAGAATAAAAAGGAAACTGATTGGAACTGTTTCACACAGAGAGTGGTACACAAAACGAATGAGCTGCCAACGGAAGTGGTTGAAGCATTTATATTAACGATATTTAAATGGCATTTGGGCAAGTACATGGACAGGAAAGGACGAGAATGCTACGGGCCAAGTGCTGGGAAATGAGGTTAATGTGGTTAGATTTTGAGTCAGAATGGACGAGTTTGGACAAAAGAGCCTCTCTGCCTCTCTCCATGCTGTAAGACTTGATGACTACAAATAAAACAGGAGAAACGGCGGTTCTCCCGCTCCTTGGATGCTGCCTGACCTGCTGCGCTTTTCCAGCAACTCATTTTCAGCTCTGATCTCCAGCATCTGCAGTCCTCACTTTCTCCCCTAAATAAATCTGCCTAACGTGTTCCTAACACTGACCCTGACACTCTCTGAGAACTTTATCATTGGCCATATCACCAACCTAGTTATAATTATTTTTTGTGGCCAGAGGAGGAGTGTGGCTAGAAAAGGGAGCAATAATCCAAAAAAAAGAAACACATGGAATTATCGACTCAATCATCAAACGTCAGTGTCGAGGAGTTCGTTGGAGGGGATTCTCAGCGATAGGATTTACATCTATTTAGAAAGACAACGATTGATTAGGGGTAATCAATATGAATTTGTGTGATGGAATTCATGTTTAATTAATGTTTTTGAGTATTATGCAGAGGTGTCAAAGAAGATTGAAGAAGACACTGTGGTGTACATTGTTTACACAAACTTCAGCAAGACATTTAATACGGTACCTCATCGTCGACAGATTACTTAGATTAGGTTATATGTAATCTAGGAAAAGCTAGCCAATTGGATACAAAATTGGATTGAAGGTAGTGGATAATGTTCCAGACTGAAGACCTGTGGCCAGCGGTGCGCTGAAAGAATCAGTGCTGAGCTCACTGCTTTTCATCACGGATATAAACAACTTTGATGTGATTGTCGGTGGCATGTTTAGTAAGTTTACAGATAACATCACCAAAGTAGTGCAGTGGACCGTGAAGAAGATTATCTCAGAATGTAACGGGGTCATTGAACATCAATGAGCCAAGGAGTGGCAGAAGGAGTTTACTTTAGATATTTGTGAGGTTTTGCATTTTGCTAAGTTAAAGTAGGGTAGTGCCCGGGAAATGTTGCTGAACAAGGAGATGTACGGGTGAAGATTCATAGTTCCTTGAAAGTGGAGTTTAGGTCGGTAGAGTGGTGAGGAACGTGGTTGGCATGCTTGCCTTAATCGGTCAGAACATTGAGTATAGGAGTTGAGGTAAAGTGCTGCGCTTGTGCAGGACGCAGGTGAGGCCACTTTAAGAATACTGCGTACATGTCAGTTGACTCTTCTAAAGGGTGGATGTTATTAAGCTTGCAAGGCTTCAGAAAAGTTTTACAAGGATTTCCTGGAACCTGAGCGTTTGAGCTACAGGGAGATGATGAACAGGATGAAGCTTTTCCTCCTGGCCTGTCAGAGGCTGAATGGTGACATGACAGAAGTTTAAAAACTCCTGAGGGGCATGGACAGTCTGAATAGGCAAGATCTTTTACCCAGTGTAGGGGTGTCCAGAACTAGACTGCATTGGGTGAAGGTGACAGGGCAAAGAATTAGAAGGGACCTGAGGGGAAACTTTTTGATACAGAAGCTGGTGGGTGTACTGTCAGAGGAAGTGGTGAAAGCGGGTACAATTACACGTTTGTAATGTATGTGGATAGGTACATAAATAAGAATGGTTCAGAGGGAGGTGGCAAGTGGGATTAAGCTGCTTGATTGGCAAGGACAATTTGGGCAAAGTGATATGATTACACTCTGTATGACTCTCTTATTCTCACAGCGATATCAGGAAAAAATCCAAACGTGCCATTCGAATGGGAATTCTTTTCGCTAGAAGTTTGTGGTGCTTCTCTGATTACAAGTATTGACAGCTGAGTTAGTTAAAGATTTGACAGAGAAGTGAGTCACGGATAATGGGACACAGAGAGGAAGATGAGGCTGAGACCACAATCTGATCAGCCACAATCTTAATGCCTGGTGGAGAAGGCTCAAATTCTCTAATGACCCACTCCTGCACCTCAGTCCCACGTTTCTGTGTTCCATTCAATCCCTCTAGCCTGTTAGACAGGAGAAATTGGAGTCCACTTACTGTTATAACATAGTGCACAGAAACAGAGGAGACCATTTCGTCCATCGAGACTGTCCCACACGGTTTGGGAGATTTGGAAAATGTAATTGGAAGGCCCAGGCTGGATATGAAAGAGGTTGCTCATCTCTTTTTACAGAGCTTTCACTCTCTGTAAATTGTGCTTCATTTGTTGATCATGTTTGAGACCCAGATTCACTGTGAATACAACCCCCAAATCTTACCCAGCAATGGCTCATAAAATCCGCTGGTCTCCCTGATTGCAACATTCCATAAAAGCCATTCCAGGAAAATAACACCTACTAACTTTCCAATAACAGATTGGGAGAACATCAGAAACAGGGGAAGGACATTCACATCCGAAGCCTGCCTTGCCCTTCGCTAAGATCAAGGCTGACCTGCTCCAAGTCTCAAATCTCCCTTAATGTTTAAGTTTTCCTGAGCACTTCCATCGCACACAGAACAAAGAACAATACTGATTTCGAGATGCCGGTGTTGGACTGGGGTGTACAAAGTTAAAAATCACACAAAACCAGGTTATAGTCAAACAGATTTAATTAGAAGCACGCTAGATTTCGGAGTGTCGCTCCTTCATCAGGTGATAGTTAAGTGCTCAAGCCTAACACAGAATTTAGAGCAGAAATTTACAGTGTGATTTAACTGAAATTAAACATTGAAAAATTGATTGTCTGTTAAGCCTTTCATCTGTTAGAATACCATGATAGTTTCACTTCTTTCATATGTAAATCACAAAACTTTGTTTTAAAAAATTGCATTCTCAGGTTAGCTGTTAATAATGGTGATAGCTAGACAATATGTTGAAAGTGGTGCACCCTGTGTTGTCTGTCTATGCCATGATGTTTATATTGATTCTAATCTAAAAAGTGAGATAACGGAGTTTTACATGAATTCATGCAGTTTTTGAGCTCAGAGTTCTACATGAATGCATGCAGGTAGGACCTTCAGCCCTCGACGTTGTGCCGTTTGCCCTACTCTAAGATCAGACGAACTTACATGCTTCAGTTCACTTTGTTCCATTGCCTACCCTAGAGTCTCTTAAGTTTCCCTCAAGTATTTGAATCTTCTACCACCGCTGGCAGTGCATTCCACACACCCATCACTCTCTGTGTAAATAATCTACCTTTGATATCTCCCCTAAACCTTCCTCCAATTACCTTAAATTTATGCCACCTAGAGATAGACATTTCTGCCGTCGGAAAATGTTTCTGGCCAATCACTCTCTCTTTTTTCCAGGTATGCAGACGGCAAAAACGAGGGGACACAACTTGAAAGTGAGGGGAGATAGGTATAAGACGGATGTTTGAGGCACTTCCTTTATTCAGAGAGTAGTAAGGGTACGGAATGCTTTGCCTGCATCTGTCATAGATTCGCCATGTTTATGTGCATTTAAGACGTCGTTGGACAGGCAGATGGACGGACATGGAAGAATGTAGGTGGGGTGGGTTTCAGCTGAGTGTGACAGGGCGGCGCAACATCGTGGGCCTAAGGGCCGTACCGCGCTATAATGTTCTATGTTCTATGCCTCTCATCATCTTGTATACCTCTATCAAGTCACCTCTCATCTATTTTTTCCTCCAGTGAGAAAAGCCCTCGCTCCCTCATGGTTTCTTCATAAGACCTGCCCCCTGTGGAGGCAGCATCATGGTAAATCTCCTCTTTACCCTCTCTAAAGCTTTCTTATCCTTCCTATAATGAGGATACCAGAACTGAACACAATATTCCCTGCGCGGTCTGAGCAGGGCTCTATCGAGCTGCCGCATAATCTCGTGTCTCTTAAACCCAATCCCCCTGCAACTGATAGCCAAAACACCATGCGCCTCTTAACAACGCAATCAACTTGGATAGCAACTTTGAGGAGTCTGTGGGCACAGACCCCAAGAACCCTCTGTTCCTCCACACTGCCAAGAATCTTACGCCTAGGAACCCTCCAACCACAAGGGATGAATTCAGATTTCTCCAGCTTCCTCATTTCCCCTCCCCCCACCTTGTCTCAATCCCAACTCTCAAACTCAGCACCACCTTCCAGACCTGCAATTTTCTTCCTGACCTCTCCGCCCCCACCCCTTCTCCAGCCTATCACCCTCACCTTAACCTCTTTCCACCTATTCCATTTCCAACGCACCTCCCCCATGTCCCTCCTCCCTACCTTTTATCTTGGCCTGCTTGGCATACTTTCCTCTTTCCTGAAGAAGGGCTCATGCCCGAAACGTCGATTATCCTGATCTTTTCATGCTGCCTGACCTGCTGTGCTTTTCCAGAAATACATTTTTCAGCTCCTCAGTTTCTCTTCCTGGCTGAGAAAGCTCTTACATCACCACACAGTCGCACAGTAACAGCTCCTCTCTCCAAAGAAGCAGTTGACAATGGAACATCACGTTTCTCTATATCTCATCGACTATAAGTATTTCTGATGGAGTTGATCACCACACTCAGAGACGAGAGATAGAGGGAACATAACTCACGGTAAGCAGAGACATCCCATAATAAATATGATATTCAGGAATGTGTGAAAAGGGGAAATGATAGAATAACTTCCCATTCTGTTTTCCCTTCAGTCCATCATCAGCAATCTTTTTGCTTGCCTTTCCTCTCTCTCTCTCTCTGTCTCTCTCTCTCTCTCTCTCTCTCTCTCTCTCTCTCAATCTCTCTCTCTCTTTCTCTCTCACTTTCTCTCTCTTGCTGGACATTGTCCACTCGACACAAACCTCCCGCTCACCCTTCCATCCATCCCTGATATAATAATATTATTTCTCAGTTGCATTCAGTTTTGATAGTTTCACTGAACTCGAAACGTTATTTGTGTTTTTTTTTTCCGACAGACTGCCATACCTGCTGAGATTCTCCAACATTCTTTCAGACGGTGGAGAATTTTATTTCAGAGCGCCAACATCCACATTTGGTGTTGTTGTAGTTTCGCGGGATGGCAGAACTACTGGCAAGGGCAGTACTTGTTGTCCATCACAACTACCCTTGACCATGCGACCATTTGTCATGGCAATATAGAGGCAACCATATTGTTGTGGATCTGAGGTGACACTTAGTTCAGACAGTGCAAAGATGTTAGGTTTCTTTACCAAAGGTTATCAATTAAATAAGAAAAGAAATCCTGATGGTTTATGCTTGCCATGAGTGAAAGTAGGTTTCATTCCAATTTTTGATATTGGAACTTAAATTTAGTCATCGGCTGTGGTAGGATTTCTGACAATGCTTTTAGAGTCATGACTTGCGCCTCTGAATTACACAGTCAGTGTAATTATTACTTTGTTTAAGAGTCCCTGTTATGAAGTAACTGTGGAGAAAAGAACACGTTTGTGGTCAAAATATTTGTAACTGGAGGAGAGGTCAGAAGAGAACTGGAGCCACAAAATCTGTCGTTAACGAAGGGGTACATGATGGCGAAGTCAGCAACAGAACTCAGGCAAGTCTGGAGATTGGGGATATTATGAAGGGGGGCGTCGGCAGGTTTGATGACAGAGAGAATATGGAGATATAAAACAGTTCACGGTAAAGAGGAGATTAAAGGTTCCGAACAGTCTTTTACCTTCTCAGATGTTTATGAGTAAGCAGTTTGGAAATGCATGAGAATGAACTGGCGTTTGTGACTGAAAGTTTATGTTTTTGTTAAATATCATCAACCAGAATAGCAATAACATTCAGCATCATTCATAGAATTGATAGAGATAGACTTACCAGGCACACCAATAATAGCGAGGATGGGATAGTACCCAGCTTGAATAATCACCAGTACGGCTCGTATCCGCAAATGTAACAATGCCCAAGTCTGGGAAAGCCAGTAAAGACCCAAGGATAAACTCCTGTCCATTGTTGGAACATTCCAGTGTAATGTTCTCAGATTCTGATCCATTGTTGGAACATTCCAGGCTAATGTTCTCAGATTAAAATCCATTGTTGGAACATTCTAATGTTCTCAGATTCTGATCTCTCTCTCTTTCTCTGCAGCTGCTGATCCCAATCTTGTTGAGGTTGACTCTGCGCCGAATACTATGGCATAACAAGTTGAAAGAAGTCCCTACTTATGGAAGAGCGATATCCTCCAGTGACCCAGTTAGGTCCAGGAAGACTGATATTAATCACAGTCACTGAACAAACAGCTGTAGTTAACCCATTTCACGGCAACTCTGATATATCACAATAATACTTGGTTGTGTGGGATTTTGATATCGATGATTATTGGGCTAATGGCACATCTCCAGTTGTAAACATCGAGGTAAAGGAGAGACATAATTCTTTCTCTTCACAAGCTCGATGATTCTGCTGTGTTTTGGCAATATAGGAATTGCTGGGCTCCCGAGGCCGCCTGTGTCTGATCACCAGGCCTGCTGCATCTTTTTGCTTTATTTATATATGTTTAACTTTGACTTTTGTCTGTCCAGCATTAAATGGTTTAGGTGGGTTTAGGCATTTTTAAGAGACACCTACAGAGCCATAGACGATGTAAATACAGTCCATTCCTTATGTTCTTGCAGCCGCGGCCTTGTCCTGTGGAGTAATGGTCAAACTCTTGCAGAACCAGGATTCTTATTTTTACCTTTCGCCAGTTATTGCTGTAGCCTCAGCAGGGTTGGAAGGCAGTAAATCTCTCCCGGGTGCTACACATTGTCTCTGAGATTTCTCTCTGAAGTGTCCTTTGATGTTCTTTCCTCCTGGATTGGAGAACTGCATGTCAGACAATCTGTTTCCTGCATTTGTTTTTTGACATTTGTGTGCTTATCCGATGATACCATATTGGAGCAGTTACTGTATAGTAGTTAAATAAACTATTATTCTGTTAAGTTTTCCAACAGAATGAAGTTTAGCAAGTTCCTCTTCCTTTTGTTGTCTTTTATCGACAGTCTTCGAATAAATTGTGTTTTGCTTAATGTCGAATATTTCGACAAAGTAAATTCTATCTCAAACACAGCACCTCACATTTACCAGCGGAATGGGCCGAGCTGGAGGAGTGATAATCATGTCAGGAATTATATCGGATACCCAACTCACCTCTCAGATCCAGCCCGGACCCGTACAAGCCCAGATGAGGTACCTCCTCAACATAAAGAACTGCGTAGACCAGGCTAGTGTACTGCTCAGCAATCAGTTCAAGATCGAACACTGTTTATAGCTCATATGTTCACTACCTCTGTGTCCAACAGTGCACTGATCTATAAACTTGGACTCGATGATCTGTCCAGCACAGGGCGCTGTGCAGAACACACAAAGGCATTGTTCTATACACACGGACTGGATATCTGTGCAGCATGGGGAGCTGTGCAGTGAATAGCAGTGAATTTATCTTTTAATCTGGAGCAGTTACCTTCCCAGCATACGCAGCTGTGTGCACCAATCGCTGAATTGCTATGTAACATTATGATAGATCACTGCCCAGCGTGGGGAAACTTGTAGCTCATGCTGGAAGTGACAGGATGTGCAGCACCTCTCCATTTACAGCTCCATATCTCCATTGTGGCATGACACAGGAGTGCTGTGGGTGTGAAATTCACTGCCAGACAGAGATGGCGGGGGAATCAGTTTAAATACCAACAAATGGGAGGAACTTGGTTAAAAGAGAGGGGAAGATTAAGAGAATTTCAGAGAAGGATCTGATGGTAGGATTAAAAATTGTGAAATGAGAACATTTCGACAGCATCTTGCAATATAAGCCACTGTTTCTAGGAATGATGGGTGAGCAGGATATTGGTGTAAGTTAAGGAGATTGAGAGTTTTGGATAAGCAATTGTCCTGCAGCGTTGTAACTGGGAGTAGGATCAGCAGAATCTTCGACTCATTGGGCTGAATCGTACGATAATTTGTCTCAGTGCCATTTTCATTGAATGCGACTGAAGGAAAATCTGCACGAGGCAGAGCTAGTTTCCTGGTGTTATCTTATCGAACACAACTGATTAACTACCCATTCCACCCCATGGTGTCCCTCTCATTCAACGCCAGCCCGATTTTCCCACCCATTATGGCTGGTAGTGCTCACTATCGCCCGGATGCCCATGGATATTCATTGATCCCTGGTACTGCTGCCATTATTAAAAGGCCAATGGGCACACGGTTGAGCTTTCTCAGTTTGGAGCTGCCCTGCACAGTTTATCCGAGCATGGCAGATAAGGGAAAATTACACCACAGCTTGTCGACAGGGGCACGGAGGTCCTGGTGATTGGTCTAGTACGGAGGGGGACCATTCTCTTCCCAGAGCATGTTCTGAGCACACCACCCAGCTCAGTGCAGTATCTGCGGTCCGAAGAAAAGTTCAGCAATACAGGAAAAGCATCAATAACCTTCCCCGTTCTGTCAGGATAAGCGTGACCGTATTCTCTCTACTCTCGCACATTCATTGTATATCTGTTAGCGCCTTCCCCAGAATAAGGCTCCAACACTCTCACCACTGCAATGCAGCTCTGTCTCTCTCTCTCTCTCTCTCTCCCTCTCTCTCTCTCTCTCTCACCTATGCAATAACCCCACATGGTTATAAAATGTTCTTATGAGTGCACTTTCTAGAATTCTCTGGATGATGTCGGTTGTACAATGTTCCAGATAATTTTCAAAATAATTCAACTTCAGCAAAATGTTCATCCCCCAGCATGTAACGCATCAGAGGAAGGAGTAGAGTTTTACTTTTCAATCATTCAGGGGGAACCTAAGTTTGGGGCTGAACACATGATCAACGGAGGGTGACTTCATTCTCCCAGTTTCCCTGTCTCTGTCATTTCTGTTCGATGATGCCACGTTCCTTTGGGAAGCTTCCTACATGTCATCCTTTTCTCTCAAACGAGAAGTCCCCTTAAATCCGATGGATTGAGCTTTCAGCTGTGTCTGTCCCATCTCCCTCACTTCTGCCCTCACTCTGTCCCCTCCTTCCCAGAACAATGATAGTTCTCCTCTTGTCCTCACTTCCTGCTGCACTCGAATCTGCATTCACAGAATCATCCTCCGCCACTTCCACCACCTCCAGCAGGACAGCACCGTCAAACACATCTTCCCCTCCTGTCCACTGTCAGAAATTCACAGGGACCAATCCTTCTGTGGCACGCTCCATTACCCAGAACATTTCCCCTCACCCCCATGGCACCTTCCCATGTAAATGCAGAAGCTGCAACTTTTGCCAATTCATCTCTTCCCTCTTCACTGTCCAAGGCTCTAAACACACCTTCCAGGTGTAGCAGCATTTCACTTTTACGCTTTCAATCCAATCTCCTGTCATTGCCGCTCACAATGCAGTCTCCTTTACATTACTGAGCTAAACAGAAACTGCTTTGATGAACATCTCCACTCTGTCTGTAGGAATGACCCTGACATTCTGATTGCTCCCCATTTCAATTACCTACATTGCTCTCAAGATAATGAGAATTCTTTGAGGAGGTAACGACGGGTTGGACCAGAGAGAGTTACTGATCTGAACTTCCAGAAAGCCTCTGATATGGTACCCCACAGGAGGCTGCAGAGTAAGATTAGGACCCATGGTGTCAAAGGACAGGTACTAGCATGGATAAAAGGTTGGCTCTCTTACAGGATGCAGAGTGAGGATAAAATTGTCTCTCTCAGGATGGCAGCCGGTGACTAGCAGTATTCCACAAGTCAGTGTTTGGATCACAAAATTTCACTTTATAGGTTAATGATCTGAGTGGCGGTACAGAAGGCATTCTGGCTACGTTTGCAGATGAAGCAAAGATAGGTAGAGGGGCACCTAATATTGAGGAGGTAGGGAGCCTACAGAAAGATTTCGACAGTTGAGGTGAGTGGGAAAAGGAGCAGCAGATGGAATACAATGTGGGAGAGTGTGAGGTCATGCACTTTCTTATGAAGAATATAGGCATGGACTATTTACTAAATGGGAAAAAAAAATCACAAATCTGAGTAACAAAGGGACTTGGGATTCCAAGCGCAGGATTCGCCTTAGATAAACTTGCTGGTTGAGTCAGTAGTTAAGAAGGCAGATACAATGTTGTCATTCATCTTGAGAGGAGTAGGATGTAATGCTGGGGATTCTGAGGCTTTCTAAGGCTCTAATCAGTATTTTGTGCCTCATACCTCAGGAAGGATGTATTAGACTTGGTGTATGTCAAGAGAAGGTTCACCAGAAATGAGAAGCTTAACACATGAGGAACATCGGAGAACTCTGGGATTTTACTCGATGGAGATTAGAAGGATGAGGGCCGATCTAATTGAAACTTACGGAATATTGAATGATCTGGATACAGACAAAATTGGGAGGACGTTGGCACTGGCAGGAGGACACAGGCGTAGAGAAAAGGGAAAACCCATTAGAACGGAGAAAAGATGATACGTCTTTAGCCACAGAGTGGTGGAATTGTGGAATTCCTTACCACAGAAGGCTGTGGAAACCAGATCATTTGGCACCAACGATATAGCCAGGAAAGGGAGTGAGGATCTGAAAAGTGACTCCAGAGAGTTAGTTTGGAAGCTGAAGAGCAGGACGAGTAGAGTAGTGATCTCAGGTTTGCTACCAGTGGCACGAGCTAGTGCGATGAGGAATAGTCAGCGAATGCAGCTTCACACGTGACTTCGATGGTGGTGCAGGAGGGAGGGCTTCAGTTACCTAGACCATCGGTATACCTTCTGGTTAAGGTGGGACCTATACACGAAAGACGGGTTGCACCTGAACTGGAGGGGCACAAATGTCCTGTTTGGGAGGTATGCTCGTGTGGTTCAGGCCGGTTTAAATGAGTTTGGCAGGGGGGTAGGAATAAGACCACATGTCTGAGAGGGGGTTAGTTGCAGACAGGACAGTGACAGGATATATTTAATCTTTCAGGAAGGTTTCTCACGCTATGAAACAAAGGGATAAGTTGAAGTGTGTCTACTTTAATGCAAGGAATGTCTGAAGTAAGAGTGACAAACTTAGAGCATGGATCAGTACTTGGGGCTACGATGTCGTGGCCAGAACAGAGATATAGGTTTCACAGGGGCAGGGATGGTTGCTTGATGTTCCAGGGTTTAAAACGTTTAAAAATGTTTCGGGGCGGCACAGTGTCTCAATGGTTAGTACTGCTGCCTCACAGCGCCAGAGACTCGGGTTCAATTCCCAACTGAGTGGACTGTCTGTGTGGAGTTTGCAAATATTCCCCGTGGGTGTGTTCCGGTTTCCTTCCATAATCCACAGATGTGCAGTTTTGGTAAATTGGCCATGCTAAACTGCCTATAGTGTTAGATGAAGGGGTAAATGTAGGGGACTGATTCTGGGTGTGTTGCTCTATGGAGGGTTGGTGTGGACTTGTTGGGCCGTAGGGCCTGTTTCCACACTGAAAGTAATCTAATTTTATCTAAAAAAGAACAGGATGGGTGGAAAATGAGGAAAGGGTGTAACATTGCTAATCAGAGAGTGTGTCACAGCTACAGAAATGAAGGTTTGTCTCCTGAGTCAGTATGGGTGGAATTTAGGAACAGCAAGGGAACAGTCACGGCATTTGGTGGTTTTCTACAGATCACCTAATAGCAGTAGAGAGATTGAAGTTTTCATAGGCGGGCAGATTCTAGAAAAATGCAAACGTAGCAGGGTTATTGTTATGGGTGATTTCAACTTTTCCAATATCGACTGGAACCTCCTAAGTGCAGATGGTGTGGATGAAGCCGTTTTTGTCAGGTGTGTTCAAGACCGTTTCCTTGCTCAGTATGTAGATAGACCGACGAGGGGAGCGGCAATTTTGGATTTGGTGCTCAGCAACGAGCCAGGACAGGTGTCAGAATTCACGGTGGGAGAGCACTTTGTTGAAAGTAATCACAACTGCCTCACATGTAGCACAGTCTGCGAGAGTGAAAGGTGCAGTTTCCGAGGGAAGATGTTAAATTGTGGAAAAGGAAATTATGACGCTATCAGACAGGAGTTGGGAAGTACAGACTGGGAGCAATTGTTCCACAGAAAGGGCACAGCAGATATGTGGACACTGTTTAAGGAGCAGTTGTTGCGAGTGATACACAAATTTGTTCCTCTGAGACAGGTAAGAAGGGGTAAGATTAAGGAACATTGAATGATGAGAACAGAGAAATTTCTCGACAAAAAGAAGCAGGCAGCTTACGGAAGATTGGGGAAGCAAGAATCTAGCACATCTTTAGAGGATTACAGTCTTGCTAGAAAGGAGCTCATAAATGGAACGAGACGAGCCATGATGGGGCACGAGAAAAGGCTTGGCAAGAAGTATTAGAGAGAATCCAAAAGCATTTTTCTCATACGTGAGGAATAAGGGAATAATCAGGGAGAAGGTAAGGCCGATCAGGGATAGCGTAGGGAACTTTGGCATGGAGTCTGAGCAGATAGGGGAAGCCCTAAATGAGTTTTTTGCTTCGATTTTCACCAAGCAAAGAGAACGTGTTGTAAATGAAAACTTAGAGTAGCTGGGCCAGATCAGTCTTGACCAGGTCAAGATTGATGAATTTGATGTGCTAGCAATTTTGGAAAACATTGAGATGGATACGTCCCCAGGGCCAGACCAGATTTATCCTACACTGCTCCGGGAAGCAAGAAAGGAGGTTTTAAAGTCACTCGTGATGATATTTGCCTCCTCACTCTCCACTGGAGTCGTACCGGAGGATTGGAAGGAGGCGAAAGTTGTTCCTTATTTCAAGAAGGGTAATAGGGAAATCCCTGGCAATTAGAGACCAGTCAGTCTTATGTCTGTGGTCAGCAAAGTTTGGAAAAAGTTCCGAGGGATAGGATTTATGAGTATCTGGCAAAGCATAGTGTGAGTAAAGGGCAGTCGTTCCTTACAAATCTTCTTGATTTCTTTGAGGTTTCAAGACAGGTTGACTACGGTCAGGCAGTGGATGTGGGGCATGTTGACTTTAGCAAGGTATTTGAGAGGGTTCCCCATTGATGGCTCATTCATAAAGTCTGGAAGGATGGGATACAGGGAGATTAGGCTATCTGGATTCAGACTTGGCTGGCTGGCTGAAGGAAGACAGTGGTTGTAGATGGAAAGTATTCTGCTTGGAGGACAGTGTTGAGAGGGATCCAACAGGGCTACGTTCTTGGGCCTCAGACCTTTGTAGTTTTTATACATGAC
This sequence comes from Hemiscyllium ocellatum, assembly GCF_020745735.1. Classification (NCBI taxonomy): domain Eukaryota; kingdom Metazoa; phylum Chordata; class Chondrichthyes; order Orectolobiformes; family Hemiscylliidae; genus Hemiscyllium; species Hemiscyllium ocellatum. The sequence continues at coordinate 79,825,698 of NC_083414.1, read as the reverse complement.
TTGAATGAGGAGGTTATGTGGTGGGTTAGTAAATTTGCTGATGACATAACGGTTGGAGGTGTCGTCAATAGTATAGGGGTCTTCTGTCGGCTGCAGCGCGACATAGACAGGATGCAGAGCTGGGCTGAGAAATGGCAGATGTAGTTCAACCTGGATAAATGCGAAGTGATGCATTTTGGAAGGTCAAATTCGAATCCTGAATATACCATTAAATACAGGATTCTTGGCAGTGTGGTGGAACTAGAGGGATCTGGCTGCACAAGTGCACAGATCCTTTCAAAGTTGCCAACCACGTGGATAGGGTGTCAAGAAAGTATATGATGTTTCGGCTTTCATTAACAGCGGGATCGAGTTTAAGAACCGCAAAGTTTTGCTGCAGCACGACCTGTCCTTGGTGAGACCACACTTTGAATATGGTGTCCAGTTGTGGACGCCCTGCTATAGGAAAGATACAGAGGCCTTGGAGAGGGTGCAAAGAAGGTTTACCACGATGCTGCCTGGACTGGAAGGCTTGCTTTATGAAGAAAGTTTGAACAAGCTTGGACCTTTCTCTCTAGAGAGAAGGAGGAGAGAGGAGATCTGATCGAGGTGTACAAAATAATGAGAGGAATAGATAGAGTCAACATCCAGAGACTTTTCCCCAGGGCAGGATTGACTAGTACGTGAAGTCATAGTTTGAAAATATTAGGAGGAAGGTAAAAGAGAGATGTCAGATGTAGGTAGGTTCTTTACGCAGAGAGTTGTGAATGCATGGAATGCATTGCCAGAGGTGGTGGTGGAAGCAGAGTCATTGGGGACATTAATGTGACTTTTGGACATGCACATGGATAGCAGTGAGTTGAGGGGTGCGTAGCTTTCAGCTTCCTGTCACAGTTCCAAGTTGTGCAGGTTAGGTGAACTGGCCATGCTGAATTGCCAATTGTGTTCAGGGATGTTGATGTTAGGTGTAATACTCTTTGCAGGGTCAATATACACCTGTTGGGCTGTAGGGCCTGTTTCCACACTGTAGGGATTCTAAGAAAATGCAGGCTTCGGCAATATTCAAATGAAGCACAACCCAAGCTCGAGTAACACCTCACTTTACACTTTGGTACGTTACAGTCTGTAGGAGTTAATATTCAATTCCATAAATTCACTGGCTGAACCCATTATGGCTGTTCTCCCTTTTCCATACACTCTCCCTCCTGGGCTCCCTAAGTTCGTGTCTTGTTTATGTTGCATTCTACAGAGAAAATCAATTTCTAACATTTACACGTTAATTTACACATTAATATATCTGTGTCTCTTTCACCACAATTTAAAGCCCATTTGTCTTTCGCACTGGGCCTCCAAACACTATTACCCACTTCTGCCAAGATACTAAAACGCTCGTCTTTCAATCCTTTACACGTTTGAAGAAGATTTACACTGGACTTGAAAGATTAACATTGTTTCTCTGACTCACTGATTTCCTTCAAAAATGAAAAGTTACAGAACACATTTTCAATTTAGCAAAGATCATTGGATACAGGAAATCTGAAACAAAACCAAAAATTGTTGGACTTACTGGATGCTTTGAGGAACAGAGACCGAACCCGAAAGATTACCTCTGCTTTCATTCCACAGATGCTGTCAGACTTTTCAGTGTCTTCAGCAATTTCTGTTTTTGAACAACTTTCAAACATGTGTGTCAAAGCTGCTCACACGTCCCTGTCCAACAGGCAGCGCCATACACCGGGAAGTGAATGATAACGCAAGGTATACAAACTCATCTGTTCTGAAACTACATAAGGCTGGAATCACCGACACGACAGAGTCTTAATCATGGTCATGGAGAGAATCCGAGGGAAACACATTCGCTTTAAGCAGAAGATGGCATTACTGGAGGGGGAAAGATTCAGATAAAAACGTTAAATGCTTTTGAGGAATGTACAAATTCGAGGCATGGCATCATGGAGAGACCCTAACAGGATAAGAATTTTTCAAAAAGGAAGCGTTTCCTCATCAGAAACCGGGATAGGGCACTGTGTACAGGGGAGAAGGGTGACCGGGTCCCCGTGCGAATTGAGGACAGGCAGCAGAAGTATTGCTGATATTGCTGCTCAAACTGGACATTCATGTGATGCTGCAAATCATAGCAACTGTAGTAGCAGCAGCAGCAGAATTATATTCAACAACAATATAATCTCTCAGTCTACCATTACCATAAAGCCGATCTCCGAATCAGGGATGAGTGTGGGTGAACATGCCATGTCAGAACAGTGTGTACCTAAACCTGATGACAACCCATTCAAGCTACCGCACTTACTGCTTACATTAACAAACAGCAGAACTAACATCTGAGAGAGAGGGCGGAATGACTCCAAGACTGTGGCCACTTCTTTCAAAACCAGCTATGAATTACTGCTGACCTGTCTACTCTTACTCTTATCTGTTAGAAAAATCCTTTTTCCTTTTATTAGAGACGGTTCAAGAACTTCCCTCATATTACCATTTTGTTTACACCATTGAAATACTTACTGTGCTTTCCCCTGTGAGGAAAGATGTAAAACACGGGTTTAAGTTATCTGTCTGCTCCCTATGGGCAATTATTCAGTCACACCCTCCAATTAACATCAGTATACTTTCCTGACTTAATTTCACCTAAGGTCACACACTCATCTTGAACTTTTTTTATATGCTCGGAAAAGCTCGTGCTGCTTATTTTTTGTATTTATTGCCAATTGACTACACCATATGATTTTTCTCTTTTCGTCCCTTTCTAGATTCATAGTCATATAGCGCAAAAACAGAACCCTTGGTCCAACTTGTCCATGCTGACCAGATTTTCCAAAGTAAACTAGTCCCATCTGACTACATTTTGTACATATGCCTCTAAACTTTTCCCATTCATATGTTTGTCCGAATGAGTTTTAAATGTTATAGCTGTACTTGCATCTCCCACTCTTCCTCTGACAACTCATTCCATATACACACATCACCCTCTGTGTGAAAACATTGACACTTCGTCCATTTCAAATATTCCCTCTTTCACCTTAAACCTATTCCTTCTATGGTTGAACTCCCCCATTCCGTGGAAAATCCCTTGGTTATTCACTCTATTCATACCTCTCATGATTTTACAAACTTCTACAATGTCATCCCTCCACGTCCTACACGCTATCTGACACTAACTTTACGAACAAGCATTTAAAGATAAATACTGCAAATTTGAAACAGTATTCAAATGACAGATAAATAACTCTCAACCCAAGTTTCGTACTGTGATTTGTTTTCCTCCATGTTACCACACTAAGGCAACAGGAAACTCTTACGAGTACCAATAAGAGGTCAAACACCTGAATTGCTTTGTCCAATCGTGTGATGATCTCTAAAGTGAAAGCGCATCTCTGGCCTGAACCATATAAGAAGGGGAATTCTTGTACCACACGGTCAGAGTGCAGCTCCCTTTCGCAGAGTGAGATGAAGGCTGAGTATACTTTTTGAAATTTGGATCACAATGTGAATTCAGTGCAAAGGGGAGAGGTGTTTTCAATAAGGTTTACGCCAAGAAGGAAACTTTCCGGAATGAGATGTGAGTGGGAGGTGTAAAACAACATGAATGGAGAGGCCGAGCCACACTGAGACCAAAGGTAAAGTGGCAGCACAAAACACAGCTTGATGCTACAGCAGAGTAGGTAGACTTGATCAGAGAGTTTCAGGTGAAATGGATAGGGACCATAATGTGAGAGAATGTTCTCCGTAATTTGAGAAGAAGAACCTGGAATCAGGAAGGGGAGACGAGCAGGGAAGAGGATGGAGCAGCAATGGCAGTGTTTTCGGGTGGGGGGCGCAGGACGGGGTAAATCAGTAAGCACAGCTGAAATTCATGCTTAACATCAGCTTATGGTCCCTGAAATAAACATTATAAATCTGGCCCTCCACTAATGCTCATCAATAGTATTCTTGAGAGCTTTTGTGAACGATGGTGTTTCACATGCTTATGGAGTTCTTCTTTTGAACAGAAACAATAATTACTGAGCGGTTCAGGATATCTGCTTGAATGTCTGCTCATGTATCCTCACTGACCTTCCTCTGGGTCTATTTTCAAAATCCGCTGCAGACTAGATGAGAGGCAGAAATTCTCAATTTAGATGCTTGGTTATTACATAAGGTTATTACATACTCCTGTCTATTACATAAGTAGGGAAGGAGCGTAGTCAGCACATCGAGATATTAAACAGGAACACCGGAGTCGCCAAGTCAGGTCCTTGAGCTCCTTCCAGATGACCAGGAGGTGACCATTCAGCATATCGAACCACGTGTACAGAAATAGGAAGATGTTTTTGATGCCCCAACATAACAAAGAGTGAAGCAGAGCCTAAACAGATAGACTGTTCTATGTTGTTCCTCCTGGTGCTTTACTCGTGGTACATATGTGTCACTTTAACTTGGTTTGCTGAACGTGAGAAGGAAAAGTGAATGAATTGTGCCAAGTCTCAAGGAAATGCCTTCTATCTCCGAGAAGACATTATTGCACTCCTATAGAGGTTAGAAGCTGGTGGGAATGGCGAACAATTTCAGGAGTAAGGCATTAAAGCTCCTGGTAGATTTATGAACAGTGCAGAGACACACATCAACTGCACATTTAGACGGTGAGAATTCATTCAGAGCCTGGAGCTCCCTCTCAATCAACATGGGGTCTCCACACTGGTACGTGTGCTACTTGGAATTACATAACATGGGGAAAATGCAATTTCTCACAAATCACCATCTTTTTTTCTGGACATAATAAATGTTAGTCCATCATCCTCAAGTTTAAATGTAATCGCTTGTTATTCTCTCGCTGTGCTACGTATTTCGCTGGATTATACTCTCATATCTTTTATCAGTCAATTATCGTTTACACAATGCAATTCAATAATTTGTTTGCAAAGGTGCAAACATCTAATTGCACAGTTTGTATGCCTAATCTTTTTTAGATTTTTTTGTAGCCTTAACCAAAATGTAAATGTTTTATTTACTGAACAGCTTTGGCCAACTGTCTGTGTGGCGTTTGCACATTGTCCCCGTGTCTGCGTGGGCGGGTGCTACGGTTTCCTCCCAGTCCAAAGATATGCAGGTTAGGTGAATTGGCCATGCTAAATTGCCCATAGTGTCAGGGATTAATAGAGGGTAGGGGAATGGGTCTGGGTGGGTTACTCTTCGGAAGTTCTTTGTGGATCTGTTGGGCCGAAGGGCCTGTTTCCATACTGTAAGTAATCTTAAAAAAAGTGACCTCTTTATCCGGATTCAAGGGTCAGACACAGAATGTATTTTTAATGGGCTAAGAAACAGAAAGGAATAGAAGACAGTGACTGTGGAGACTGATGAGGAGTAAAGTGACATCCCCCCAGTCCCCAATGTCTTCTTGACAGACAGAATAACATCAGATGTAGAGAAAGAAACAGAATATATTCGGAAGAAGGAATTGCAAGTGACAATGTAAATAAAACAGGATAATTTGAAATGGAATGGCCGAATAACGATTGATCAGTGTATGCGTCTGTGTGTGAGAGAGAGAGAGAAAGAGAGAGCGAGAGTGCCTCTGTGTCTGTGAGAGTGTGTGTGTGTGTGTCTGTGTGTTTCTGTGTGTGCCTGTGTGTGTATGAGTGCGTGTGCGTGTGTCTCTGTGTGTGAGTGTGTGTGGGTGTCTGTATGTGTGTCTCTGTGTGTGAGTGTGAATCTGTGTGTGGGTGTCTGTGTGTATGTGTGAGTGTGTGTGGGTGTCTGTATGTGTGTGTCTGTTTGTTTGAGTGAGTGTGTCTGTGTGTGTGTGCGTGCATGTGTGTGAACGCGCGCATGCATGCAGATACATAAGACTGTTCATATGTGTGCACCATATTAAGAATGAACAAGAGATACATAGTTAACAAAAATGATGCACGTGATGTACAAAATTCATAAGACGTTAACATGTTATTTAGTCTTCAGCTGAGATGTTATGTTCCCCTTCTTTTAACGTACCCTCTACCTCCTGCCTCTTCCTTGCATTCCCAGACCTAATCACTAATTCTTGTCAGGATATATGTTATAAATTCCTGCTTCTTGTGTTCCAATTCATTTCAGTTAAACAATTTTCTACCGGGAAACATATACATTGGCCTGCTGGGTTCTGTCAACAACTGTTGCATGTCATAATGCTGGAGATCAAAGTTCTGGTATCTGACCGACATTTCAACATATAATTCTGTTTGCACATACACTGTACAAAGGACCACAACACACAGGAATTGTCAAACCAAATACAGAAATACATCTACATATGTCAGTCATGTAGACTTCTCTATTTTTATATCTCCATGTCGAAATTCTCTCTCTATCTGTCCCTCGATTTCTCTTTTAATCTAATTGATACATCGTCCAATCGTTCTTTCTGTCCTATGCCTCAGACTTCCCTCCTTCTGTTTACAGCTATTGCTCACTTTTGGATGTGATGTCTTATAATTGAGTAATGTAATTACAGGACATGAGGGAGTAGTTGGCCAGAGTTAGTTGGAAGGGAAGCTGAGCACGGGAAGATGGTGAAACAGCAATGGCAGAGGTTTCAGGAGATAATTCAGCAGCACATCAGAAATTCACCTCCAAGTAAGAGGAACAATATTCAGCAGAAGACAAGTCAGCCGTGCGTGATAACGAATTCAGGGACAGCATAAAACAAACGAAAATGCACACAATGGTGTGAAGATTTTTAGGAATCCAAAAGATTAGGAAATCTACAAATTCGAGCATGGATAACTAATAACAGCAAATGGGAGGAGAGGGTGAAATATAATATTACGCTTCTTAATCCTGTAAAATAATAACGAAAACGATTTTGAGATATATAACAAGGAAGACAGGGAGTAAAAAACAAACAAAGGACTTTTGGAAAATGAGGCTTGAGTATTTATGGGAAGTAATGGAATGGGAGAGGAATTGAACAGATACATTACATCACTCTTCACGGTGGAAGACACCTGTAAAATGCCAGACTTCAAGACAGTCAGGGTATAGAGGTGAGTATACTGACCTCAGTAAGGAGGAGGTGCTGGGGAAGGTGAAGTTGAATCAATCAGCGAGACCAGTTGGTCTCGTAGTGACACGGAAGGCGATTGTTGCGGCATTGTTGGTGATCTTTCAGTAAACGTTGGAGTGAGGGAGGACTGGTAAATGTAACCTCCCCGTTTAAGGAGAGAGGGACAAGAAGACAGGAAATGATAGAAGGACTTATTGGATCTTTGGGTTTATGAAAAGATGTGTGGAGTATAAGAACAGGAAGTTGTGAAGTATATTGGAAATGGTGTGATTAAGCTACAGCATAACAAGAGTTACGTTTACAATGCCATTGTGAATAGCAGAGATGAAAGTATGGTTAAAACAAAGGAAATCAGTTCGAAGCAGACAGGAGCATTAATGACAAAAAGAATGTTTCCTAGATCCTGCAGTGAGAATGTTCAGATAAGATTGTCAGTAAACAGACAAAAAAGAATATGAAAAGCACAATAAAATCTGTTGCTGATAAGGTCTCAACGTGCAACTATGTCGCCAATCCATATGAAGCTGAAAAAGCAAAGCAAGTGAGACAGCATCCTAGGAACAGGAAAGTCAACGTTTCAGGCTGAAAGACTTCATCAGGATTGGAGTGAGGGAAGGGGAACCGGGAAGTAAATAGAGGGAGGGGCGTGGAGCTGTTGGAAGGGTAGGTGGAATGGCGATGGGGGGATGCAGGCAGAGAATTATTGTGATTGGTCAGTGGGAAGGATGCAACAGATATACGGATGGGAAGATGGACAACTTTGGTCAGGTCAGGGAAGAGGACATGGGGTAAGGCTGTGGGTTGAGAGACTTTGAAGCCAGTGAAGTCAATATTGAGACCATTGAGCTTTAAGGTCTCCAGCTGAAATATCAAGTTGTGTTCTCCAGATTCTGTTTGCCTTCACTCTGACAGTGGAGGAGACCAAAGATGGACGTGTTGCCGGATGAACACTGGGAGGGGAGTGATTGAAATGGATGACAACTGGAATGCTGCGTTTGTGAAAGCGTGCAGAGAGCAGATACTACATGAATATGTCCCTGAGTCTCCCTTTGGTTTCCACAACATAGAGGAGACCATGTTGGGAGTTGGAGACGAGCTCGGTGGGCCAGGATCAGGCTCTGTGTGGAGCATTGGTGCTCTGCACGAGACAACCAACTCGACTTTCCAGTTACCATTCATTTTAATTTCCACTCCCACTCGCACTGCGACATGACCATCCTTAGCCTATCAACTGTCAGAGTAACACCACTTGAGTGATTACCTTTGAAACTGTTAGCATAATGTCCTCAATATTGACTGAAGCTGCTTCAAAAGCCCTCCACCCAGAGCCTTATCCCTTGTCCCTTTTCCCTGACCAAACCCACCTGTATCTGTTCCATCCTTCCCACTGACCAATCACAGCAACCTCATACCTGCATATACCTCCCACCATTATACCTACACGCCGCCCTTCCATATCCCATCACTCCACTTCTGGGCTCCTCTACCCCTCACCAGTCCTGACGAAAGTTCCAAGATCAAAATATTGCCTTTGCTGCTCCTATAAGTCTATCTGGTCTGTTGTGTTTATCCAGCTCCAAGTTTATTAACTCTTACCTCCCGCACCTATAGTACTTCCTCCCTCCAAGCTGTGGAACTAGGTGGTCTACATATAAGAAGAAATAAATTTGGACCTGTGAAAAGAGCGCGGACACATTCATAATTTCTTACCAACTCAATACACACCTTCCAGATGAAGCAGCATTTCATTTGTACTCTTTCAATCCAGTCTCCTGTCATTGTTGCTCACAATGCAGTCTCCTTTACATTGGGGAGACCAACAGAAACTGTTTTGAGGAATACTCCCACTCTGTCTGTGGGAATAACTCTGACCTTCTCATTGCTTCCCATTTCAAAAACGTACCTTGCTGTCATGCTAACATTTCAGTCCTGGGCTGCTGTAATTCTCCAATGAAGCACAACTCAACCTTCAGTAACACCTCACTTTAGACCTTGGTACGTTGTATACTGAAGGAGTTTTTATTCAATTCCATACTTCCACAACCTGACCGCATTATGGCTGTTCTCCATTCTTCGCACATTCTTTCTCCTGGTCTCCCAATGAACTTGCCCTGTTTGTGAATCATTTGTCTTGCACTTAATAAAGGAACCCATTTCCCCCGTTCACAAACTAATTAATACTCATTTTACATTTGACTCTCTTTTATCAGAAATAAAAGTCAACTTATCAGTGGCATTGATCCTCGACACCATCGTGTTTCCCGACACCCCTCCTCTACCTCGGTGAAGGGATTTAAAAGCCCATTTTCCAATCCTTTTCTGTTCTGAAAATGAGTCACACTGGACATGAAATGCTAACTCTGTTTCTCTCTCTCCGCAGATGCTGCCAGATCTGTTGTGTTTCTCCAGAAATGGAAAAAGCACATTTGCAATTAACCAAATAACTCTGGATACTTGAAATCTGAAACGAGAACAAAATAGAAACTGCGAGCCTTGAATAATGCTTACTCCACCCAAATGATTAAGTCTGCTTTCACTACACGGATGCTGCCAGACCTGCTTAATTTCTGTAGCAATTTCTGCTTTTCACCACGTTTCAAAGACATGTGTCAACTTGGCTCGAACGCCCTGTTCACCCTTTAGCGCCATATGCCTGGCAGTGAAAGACACAATTTCCGTGTCTCTGAAATGGCGTAAAACTGGCATCACTGACACTACAGAGTTCTTAATGTTAGTCAGGGAGAGAAACAGAGTGACAGGCATTCACTCTAAACACAGAAGGTAGCACATACTGGAAAGAACATAGAAAGAATATAGAACATAAAAAAGTACAGCGCAGTACAGGCCCTTCGGCCCTCGAGGTTGCCCCGATCCAAGCCCACCTAACCTACACTAGCCCACTTTCCTCCATATGCCTATACAATGCCCGTTTAAATGGCCGTAAAGAGGGAGAGTCCACCACTGTTACTGGCAGGGCATTCCATGAACTCACGACTCGCTGAATAAAGAATCTACCCTTAACACCAGTCCTATACCTACCACCCCTTGATTTAAAGCTATGCCCCCTCGTAATATCTGACTCCATACGTGGAAAAAGGTTCTCATGGTCAACCTTATCTAAACCCCTAATAATCTTGTACACCTCTATCAAGTCACCTCTCAACCTTCTTTTCTCCAATGACAACAGCCCCAAGTGCCTCAGCCTTTCCTGAGGATTCAGATGATTATGTTAAAGGGTGTTGGGCAATGAGACAAATTGTAAGTGTGATACCATGGAGAGACCCTCAGTAGAATGAGAATATAAAATTGGAAGTGTGCCACATCAGAAACCAGCGTAGGTCACTGAGTACATGGCTGATGGGTGACTGGGACTCGGTGTGAACTGGGGGACAGGGGGCAGGACTGAATTAGAGATATTGCACCTCAAACTGCGTGTTCCATGTGACGCTGTAGACCACAACAGCAACAGAAGCAAAATTATATTCAACCATAATCTGTAACTTTTTGCCTGGGACTATCCCTCAGTCTACCATTACCAATAAACGAATCTATGCTTCATCGACGAGTGTGGTGAACATGCCAGTGCAGAACTATGTGTACCTAAAACTGATGGCAAAAAAAACAAAGCTACCACACTTGACTGTTTACATTCCAAACAGCATGACTACCATCTCATAGGGAGGGCTGAATAATTGCAAGACCAAAAGATCAGTTCAAAGCTCTACAGTCTTGCCGCATCCAATCATAAATGAATTAAACAACTCACTGCAGGACAGGGCCCAACACATGTCCCCCTCCTTAATAATGGAAAAGGCAAGCATGTAGTTATTTGCGACATACTCAGCCAGAAGTGTTGAGTCAATGATTTAACTCACCTCGTCAGTATGCCCACAGAATTACAGATGGCAGTGGAGGGTTGCTTTTCAAACTCAAGGCTTGTGACCAGTGGTATGCTACTCTATGTGACATGAAGAAACATCTGAACACAGTAGACATGACAAAGGCAATGTACAACACGCCGTGTCCCTGGGGAAGCTGTTTCATTCCTGTTCCAAATCTGACATCTATCTGGCAATGTAGAAAATTGCACAACTTTGACAACTCCCTTAAGAAGAGAATAATTACAGTATGACCAACATCACCCCCTCCATTCCATCATGCCAGTCAAATGGTTGGGTGTTCTTTTTGACAAAGTTGTCAAGCAGCATAGAAATAAACTGCTCAGCGTGGTTTGCGATAGCTGCCTATGTGGCAATGGAAATGTCACTGGATTACTAATCCAGACCAGGCTGATGCTCTGGCAGCTGGTGGGCGTTAATAACAGTTAATAAAATATCGATATCTAAAATCTGGTGTCAGTAATAATGACCTTGAACCCAATTTCAATTGTAAACAGCAATTTGTTTCCCCAATGTACTTTCAAGATGTGAATCTCCCGTGTTTTCCTGGTCTAACCTAAAAGTGACTCCAGACACAGGTTTCAATGGTCTCTGAAACAGCCAAGCAAGGCATTCAATTGTATCAAACTGCTTCGAGGTTTTAAAGGATAAAACCGGACAGAACACTCGGCACCAACTTCTGCATCGGAAAAGGTAAACACAGGCCTGTCAACCCTACAGAGACCCCCTTCCTAACATCTGAGTGCTTGTGATAACACTGATAGAGCTTTCCCACAGACTGCATCCAAACATTGGGAAAGGAGTAGGTAATTCAACACAGTGAGCCTCCCACGTTCTCATCATGCAGTCCTCACTTTCTCCTAATGTAATGGAAGGATGTGATCACAGTTTCCAGAATGCTGAAATGCCGACTTTTCGACAGTATCCTGTAACATGAGCCAGTGCTTCGTGGAATGATGGGGGAACAGGATATTGGTTTGATTTCAGGAGAGTTTTGGATTAATATTTGTTCTGCAGCTTTGTAAATGGGAGTTGGGTCAGAACAGACTTCGACCCATTGTGCTGAATCTAACGATAATTTATCTCACTGGCATTTCGTTGAGCGTGACAGAGGCATTGTCCACACGAGGCTGAGCTAGTTTCCCGGTGCTAACTTATCTAACTCACTTCATTAACTACCCACCCCACCCCATGGTGTCCCACTCCTTCAATACCAGCCCGATTCTACCAACCATCATGGCTGGAGGTACTCACCATCGTCTAGATGCCCACGGATATTACATGATCCCTGGCATTGGTGCCATCTTTAAAAGGCCAAGAGGCACGCGGCCGACGTTTCTCAGTTCAGAGCTGCCCTGCACAGTTTACCCCAAGCATGGCAGATAAGAGGCAATTACACCACGGTTTGTCGACAGGTGTATGGAGGTCCTGGTGGATGGGCTAGCACAGAGAAGGAATATTCTCTTCCCAGAGGGGGCCACACCACCAGACCTACCGAGCATGGTCTGAGCTCTCCACCCAGCTCAGTGTAATATCTGCGGTCTGATGAAATGTCCAGCAATACAGGACAAGCATCAATAACTTTCCCTGCTCTGTCAGGATAATGGTCACTGTATTGTCTCTGCTCCCTCACACTCACTATATTTCTGTTATAGCACCGACCCCGAGCAAGGCTCTTGTGCCATCACCCTCAGTATTGCGTGCAACACCTTCCCTCTCTCTGTCTCTCTCTGCTTCTCTCAAATCCAGTATACCCCCTACATTAAGAACGATCCATGTGTACAACAGTGTGGACAGACGCGGAGCGAAAACCTCTTCATTCCGTCCGTCCCCCCCCCCCCCCACCTAGAGCAGTACGATCAGCAGGCCCCACACTCATTCCCTCCCTCCCTTTCTCCCAATCCAGGAGAAAAAGGCTGGAATAGGACAGGAAGGGCCATGCCGGGTGGTGGAGTGCCGGACATCTGTTCCCTTAGACCCTTCCCCCCGCCATGTGGGGAGGACCCTGGTATGAGTCGGAGAGGATGGGGTGCCTCGTGTGGAGATTCTGAAACACCCACGTCCCACGGACCGAGTAAGGAGCAATGTTCAGTGAAGGGTAATTCTCACGTTAAACGCGCTGGCAGCTCCGTTCTGTTTCCCCCATCACAACTTAGAAACCTTGGCCCTGATGCCATCTCGCTTTTTTATGGCGCTGGTACAAATGGAATACCCACGGTCGTGGTGGGCAGGAGGGTGGGCTCATAACACATCGTCACCACCACCTCCCAGGAAGGGAGCACGGAGGCTCCCTCCTACACTCCTCCAGCAAACAGCTCAGATACTGAAACTAATCTGTGAAAGTTACTGCTGTCCTCACTTGTCCTGACATCTTCAATAATCTGTGCTCAAATACACCCAGGTCCCCTGCTCCTGCACCCCGTTTATAACTGTACAGCCTGTTTTCCTTCCATAGTACATCACCTTACACTGTCCTGATTTGATTGTCGGATGAAATATACCCGAAATCTACAACAAGTTGGCGTTGTCCTGTTGTTGTTGTACTCTGTCCGCCACACAATTTGCAATTCTTCCAGGTTAGGTGACATCAACAAGAATTGAAGTTGTCATAGTGTCACATTCCAGTCGAAATAACTGAAAGAGAATGTGGCGCTGGAAAAGTAGAGCAGGTCAGAAAGTAATGACTGCAGATGTAGGACATCAAAGCCGACAGTGTGGTGCTGGTAAAGCAAAGCACTCCAGGATAGAATCCGGATGAGAGACAGGGCTGATGAAGGTCTTATACCTGTACTGCCAATTCTCCTGGTCTTCGGATGCTGCCTGACCTGCTGTGCTTTTCAGGCACCACACTCTCAGCTTTGATCCCGAACATCTGCCGTCCTTACTTTCTCCTGCAGAACAATTGAAATACTGACAGACTCACTGGTGTGATCAAGGCATAAACTGATATCAAACGAGCGTCAAAAATAACAACACACATCCCAAAGACCCAGAGAAAAAAAAGTCATGCTGCAAACAGAGAAATAGAAACAATGTGGCACACCTTACTGAGTGGGTGAAATAGTGAGAATTTATCACAGAGAAAGAGAAATACCGATCGACTCCCATGTTTGTCTCGTGTCAGTGTATCTGTGTGTGTGTCTCTGTGTGTGAGCGCATGCCCATTTATTCATATGTCTGCATCTGCTTGTATGTATTAGAGTGCGTAACTGTGCGTATTAGCATTTGTGTGTACCTCTGTGTGAGACTGGTCTGATGGTTCTTGCGTTGCTTAATGTGATGGAATTCAACATTCTGCTGGCCTCTTCTCTCCACTGCATAGACAGTGATTGAGGGTGAAAACCGTCTGGAATTCAGTCAGAGAGGGTGGGCAGCAGGTCACAGCATCATACAAGCTAACAGCAACATCAATAGAAATACACACAGACACACTCACACACACATGCAGTCCCTCTCTAGAGGAGTGCGGAGAGGATTGCAGCTGTACTGGGACTTATATAGAGAAACGTCTGGGCCCCCTCTGCCATGTAGAATTAATTTTTCTTTGGGAGGTATTAATGACAAACAGTGTACATATTAAGGAGTGTTTCCACAGCAGTTGTCTTCAGTGAACCATTGATGGAATGAGACGAGATAATTTCATTGCATGTTCTGTTACTTGCATTTTATTTGCTCTAGACTCTGACAAACGATAAGTGCGAAAGCATTCTCAGTGACCCAATGGTGCCAGCAGATCAATGCTAGACATGTCCACCTCCTTCTCTAATATCTCAGAGACAGCATTGCAAGGGATCAGACAAACTCCTTTCTGTTGCCAAAGCTATTCTGTGAAGCATCACATGGCCGCACAATGTGAGTGATTCGCAGTAATTGATACATTCTCAAACAAACGATGAGCTCTCCACTTTCCTCCTGCAGTCTAAAGACGTGCAGATTAGGTAGACTGACCATGCTAAATTGCCCATAATGCCGAGGGATATGCAGCTTAGATGGATTAGCCATGTGAAACACAGGGTTACCGGGTTGGAAATGATTGTGTGACATTCTATGGCAGATCAGTGTGAACTAGATGGACTGAATTCCACACTGATCGGATTCTATGAAACCTGTTGGTTGCACAGTGGAGTTGGTGAACCAGCAGTAGTTGATATTACATCCTTTTAAACAAACGTGGAAACAAGGTATTATCCCCCATTTCAATTAATCCACTGTTCCCAAAATAAGAGCGATCCCATTACACAGTGTTACAGATGAGATCAGAACTCTGAAAAGTGATTAATAAGTTAATCTGGACCCTAACTTTTTCTTGTTTTAAAGGTAAATGTAAGGTGCCGTGTTCCAGGTCCAAATCAATTGGTCAAACGAATTGACATTACGCAAAACATAAATTATTCGAACACGATAGTAAAAGTATAATCAAAGAAAGATGAACGTGGAATAACTTAACTCGATTGGAAAACTGAGCAAAACTTTAAGAATTGTTTTACTACTAAACAGTAACTGTTCCAATGTGGGAACAGCTCATAAATACACCCTGGGCACAAAACTCAGAAAAACAAATTGCAGGACAACGCAACTCCTGCAGCCCAGAAGGGAAAATTCAGAGAGAGTAGCAGCCAGCGACATGTAGTACAGTTTCCAACCCTGTTGAGGTCCCGGCTACAACTGCTGCAAACTACCGGCTATACGCCCTGGTTCTATGAGAGCTTGACTGTACTCATTGAGACTGGTTCTACTGTTCCAACTTTAAGAAAAAAAACTAAGGCCTCACAAACTATTTTCTCTAGTTGCTCTGCAAGATTGCTCGATACCTGTGCCTGGAAATAACTGTAAAGAGCCCAGGATAAAATAATTTATCAAGATAGTCTGATTTCTCTTCACAGAAGTTGCCAGTTCCGCTGATACTTTCCAAGATATACTGTTTTTTTGTTCCTGATTTACAGCAGGACGTTGTGAGTAGAGTTTTATTTTGATTTTCTTCTTGTGAAACTGAAGCCAGTGAGTGCTCCAGGGATCCGTCTATATCCGTTATCAGAAGTTCTTTTGATTTCCCGGAAAAAAAAATCATTTGATATAAAAACTTTCAAAAGTACATCACTTTATTGTTTCTGAGTTGAAGCCCTTGTATTATGAAGGAGATGCATTTTAGATCTCTTATAAGTGATTTTTCTCCTGCACTAAACAAGATTTTGAAAACCGTGTATCAGGTGAATACCTGATGGACATTCCCTCTTGGATGGGAGACTAAAACTAGGAAATCCATTTTAAGAATAAGTATTCACTTTGACACAGATATTGGAAAGTCATTAACTTTTTTTATTAAAAGCAAAAGAATCATGCTCACAGAGTCGAACAACATGGAAGCACACCTTTTGTTCAACTAATACTACCAACCTAAGTTTGGCCCATATCCCTCCAAACATTTCCTATTCTTGTACCTACCCAAACATCTTTCAAATGTTGTAACTGTACCTGCACCCACCACTTCCTTTGAAAGTGCATTTCACACACTAATATCTCTATCTGTGTATAAATGATTCAACTACATCTGCTGGGTTCCCATAGTTTCAAAGACCAAAGATCAATGAAAAAATAACGAAGAATATTACAGCACAGGAACAGCCATTCACCCCTGCAAGCCTGCGCCGACCCAGTTCTTCTATCAAAGCATATTTTCTAAGGATCTGTATCTCTTTACTCCCTGCCCGTTCATATATTTGTCTAGAGAGGTCTTAAATGACACTATTGTGTCCACCATAATACCACTACTGGCAACGCGTTCCAGGAAACCCCACCCTCTGCAGAATGAATTTACCACATATACCTCCCATCAACAGATCCAATCTCATGGCTCCTAGAAATTCAGTTCGCCACTCTGGGAAAAAAAAATCTTCTTGCTATCCACCCTACCTATACCTCTCATGATTTTGTAGACCTCATTCAGATTCCCCCTCCACGACTTCTGTCTTTCGAATGATAATAATCCTAATCTACTCAATTTCTCTTCATAGCTTGCACCCTCCAAATCAGGTAATATCCTAGTGAACCTATTCTGCACTCTCTCCAAATCATCCAAATCATGTTTGTAATGTGGACGACCAGAAACGTACCAAATATAATGCTGAAACATAGTCTTATTGAACTGTAGTATGACCTGCCAAATACTGTACTCAATACCTCGTTTGATGATGGAAAACATTTCATACGGCTTCTTGACAGATCTACTGACCTGCAATGCCACCTTCAGCGATCAAATGACTTGAACACCCAGAAATCTCTCTGTACATTAATTTTCCTCTGACATTTCCACTTACTGTATAATTCGCTCTTGAATTGTATCTTCCAAAATGCATGACCTCGCATTTGACAGGATTGAACTCCATCTGCAATTTCTCAGTCCAACTCTCCAACCTACATATCTTTCCTTCCACAATGCCCTGGCATACACATGATCCTATTCTAGAAATTGATCAATCCTTATGGTTTCTCAGACCTTGCACGCACACAACACCCAAATCGCTCTGCGCTTGTCTTTTGTTGTCACAGTCTCTCTCCATTTAAATAATCATTTGTTTTTTTTTATTATTCATTCTGAAGTGCTAGACCTCACACTATGTTACAATGAACTCTATCTTCCAATTACATAGTGCAGATTACTGACATCCTTGTCACACTATGCACTCCAACCTATCTTTACCATCATCGAATATGCATTGATTGCATTCTACATCCCCCCCCCCCCCACCCACCCACACACACACACACACAGACGCAGACGCACACACATACACCGCAAAGAAAACCTTTAATACAGAGAATAAGCAACTGGGAGTCCAAGGGCTCACATTTGTGGTAATCCACTTATTATGGCTCTCTGAACTCACACAGACATATTCAGCAGGACTCACTCCTTTGTGTCTACACAAATCTTCATTCTCTGAACAATAACCCACAATTTCCTACCTTGTGCAATACACGCTTTATATGGTAGTTCACAAAATGCTTACCAAATCTAATTACACAATCTAAGGGTTCAATTTTATTATCACTGCTTCTCCTTTTCAGATAACTCGATTGAGTCTGTTCAATTCCATTAAATTATTGTAAATCACAATTTATTTTCCTGAATAATGGACTCAAGCAGTTTCCTAATAATAGACATAATGCTACCTGGCCCTTATTTCCATGCTTTATGCCTTCCTCCTTCCTTGAAGACAGGCATCACAGTAAGACCTTTGAATCCACTGAAATCCCCTTGGACTGTAGTGATATTTCAATAAATGCCAGGAATATTTCTGGAGCATATTCTTTCGAAATCTGACTACTAACTTTTGCTGGATAGTTTATCCATAATTATATCCTTTATCAAACGAGTTCTCCTGAAAAAAAGGCCTGCGATCCTTTGGGATATTCTCTGTCGAAACAGTGTCACAACCAATATAAAATAGTTGTTTGAGTTATTTGAGAGTTTCCGTTTTCCCTGTGTGGAATTTCACGATGTCATCTTCCAATTGTTCCAAAAAAAAGATTTTAGCTATTCTTTTCTTTTTCTTATTTTTATTTCCACATTGAGCCTCATGTCATTTTTGTTTATACTTTGCAACAATTGACCTTCCTAAATCAATTGTCTCCAACTTTATTCGCTTTACAGCTTTCAACTAATGGCCTCTAAAAAAAAAGCCTCAAACCTCTGGTATAGCAGCAGTTTTCATCATCTGTGCGCCTGTGTTGTCATTAGGTACTCACCCTGACTATATTTGCCTATCATACAAAGTTTACAATCTCATCAATTCCTTTTTTTAAAAAAATGTGTTCACGGAATCATTGGCTAGGTCAACATTAAATGCCTATCCCTAATTGCACAGAAGGCAGTTCTGAGACGACCATATTGCTGTGGGACTAGAGTCACATGGAGGCCAGACCAGATAAGGATGGCAGATTACTTCCTTAAAGGACTTTACTGAATCAGAGAGGTTTGCCCAACAATGGACAATGGATTCATGGTCATCATTAGATTTCTAACTCGAGATTGTTTTCATGGAAATAAATTTTCACTATCTGCCATGGCAGGATTTGAACTCGGGTCCTAGAAAATTGTCGGAGCCTATTAATTCAACAATCTAGCGATAATACCACAAGGCCATCGTCTCCCAATCCTGCTCGATTGTTGTGAAATGTTAATTTAAATATCTGCCAATTTTATCAACTGAACTTCCTTTCAATCTATTTTCCAGCTCATTGTTAGCAACACGTTCTTGAGCTGTTGATAATAACATAAGAACTATGAGCAAGAGTAAGTCGTCCAGCCCTTCGACCCTGCTCCGTCATTCAATAAGATTATGGCTGACCTTTTTGTGGACTCAGCTCCACTTACTCAACCTCTCACTGTATCCATTATTTTCTTCCATTGTCAGAAAAAAAGAAACCTTTTTTTAAAACAGCTTCCTGAATACAGTCAATTACTTCCCGGGCAAGGAATTCCACAGATTAATAACCCTCTGGGTGAAGACATTCTTTCCCAATTCAGTCCTAAATCAGTTTCCTCTAATCTTGCAGCTGTGTCCCCCTCTTATCCAAGCTTCACCTGTCAGTGGAAACATCCTCCATCTTTCTATCTGATGCATTCTCTTCATTGTTTTATATGTTTCTCAAATTCTCATTGTTCTGAATTCCAATCAATATAATCCCAATCTACTCAGTCTCTCCTCATAGATCACCAGCCAACCCAATGCCGGAATGTACCTCATCTGCACCCCCTCCAGTGCCATCCTTTCTCAAGTACGGAGATGAAATCTGCACACAGTACTGCAGATGTGATCTCACAGCACCTTGTATGGCTGCAACATTACCTTTCTGCTTTTCAACTCAACGCCTTGAGCAATGAAGGAGAAAATTACATTTGCCTTCCTAACCACTCCTTGTACCTGCAGTCCAAAAGTCTGTAATTCATGCCTGATTCTTCTTAAACTTCCAAGGGGTTTCCCCATGTGGATTCAAGTATGATCAGCTGACGATGACTAACATGGAGTTTCAATTGATTGACAGAGAAGAATTGTGAAAGTCATGAGTCAAAGTTGCTGATATCTCTGTCTGACAGGAAGCTTCACGTGTGACGCTTTGGGAAGTAAATGAAAATACAAGCAATGACACAGTGCCACCAGCTGTACAGGGGCTCAAATAATGGTCAAGGAGGGAAACAGAAAGAAACACATTAATTTTAAGCAGAAATCTGGAAGGGAAAACACGTTTGAGGGTCTATGAGAAATGATTTGAGGAATGAGACTAATTGGAGAAGTGATGCCAGAGACACTGATAAGAATGAGAACTTTAAAATGAGATATTCCCACACCAGAAGCAACTGTAGGTCAATAATTATAGGGTTGGCAAATGAATTAGACTCCGTGTGTTGATGAACAAGCAGCAGAGTTGAGGATAAATTGAGGTTATGGAGAGTATAAAGTGAGACCCCAATAAGACAATTATTAGAACAGTTGAGACTGAAGCAAACCGAGACATGGATGAATGTTTTCTGAAGCAGTGTGTCTGAGGCAGGAATACCGATCGATGCTGCAATACAGATATGAAAATTAGGAAGAAACTCCATTCACTTTAAAATAGAATGCTGAAATTGTACACAAACTTGTTCAGGCTCAGGTAAAAGCTGAGAGAGGAATAAAGTCAGTGCATGTGGGAGATCACAGCAGAGTTTGAGGATGCGGACTCCTCTGTTATAACAGAACAGTCAGTATTGGTTAATTCAGGAATAATCTATGGATCAGAACGCAGAAATAGAAATGAATTTATTTACAAAATAGATTCTTTCTACACCCTCATCCAGCTCATTTTTAAAAAAGACAAAGAACAGTGGACCAAAATAAATCCTTGCAGTACCACAGTGGTAACTGAACCCCTGGATGAACATTTCCCATCAACTATCACCCTCTGTCTTCTGTCAACTAGCCACCTTCTGATCAAAATCACTAAACAACCCTCAAACCCATGCCTCTGTATTTTGTGAAATAGGCTACCGTGGGGAACCTTATAAAATGCTTTACTGAAATCCACATACACCACATCAACCACTTTACGCTCATCCAGCTGTTTGTCCACCTTCTCAAATATTCCATCGGGTTTCTGAAGCACGACCTACCCTTCACAAAACCAGGTTTACTAGCCCTATCAACTTATTCCTTTCTAGATGATGTTAAATCCTATAACTTATAACCTTTTCCAATGCTTTATCCACAAATAAAGCAAGGCTCACTGGTCTATCATTCCCAGGGTTGTCTCGACTCCCCTTCCGGAATAAGAAAACAACATTTGCAATCCTCTAGTCTTCCAGCACGATTCCTGTAGACAATGACGACATAAAGATCAAAGCCAAACAGTCTGCAATCTCCTTCCTGGCTTTCCAGAGAATTGTAGGATAAACCCATATAGCCCAGGAGACTTATTTATTTTGACGATTTCTAGAATTGCTCACACCTCTTCCATTTGAACCTCAGTCCCATCTAGTCTAGTGGCCTGTATCTCAGTATACTGCTCGACAACATCGTCTTTTTCCAGAGTGAAGAATGACGTAAAATATTTATTTTGCGAATTCCCATCTCGTCTGCCTCAATGCACAGCTTCCCACTACTATCTTTGTTTGGTCCTAATCTTACTCTAGTCATTATTATATTCTTGAAATACCTAGAAAAATCCTTAAGATTTTCCTTGATCCTATCTTCCAACGGCTTCACATGTTCTCTTCTGGCTCGTTTCATATCTTTCTTGAAATCTTTCCTGGCTAATTCGTAGCTCTTAAGCGCTCTAACTGAGCCCTTCATGTCTCACCATAACATCAGACTTATTCTTCCTCTTGACAAGATATTCAACTTCTTTAATAAACCACGGCTCCCTCGCTCGACCACTTCCTTCCTGTCTGACAGGCATATACTCTTAAAGGACACACGGTAGCTATTCCTTGAATAAGTTCCACATTCCAATCGTACACAATCCCTGCAGTTTCCTTCCCCATCCAATACATCCTAAATCTTGCTGCGTTGCATCCTATTTAAGCTTTCTCCCAGCTACTACTCTTGCCCTGCCGTATATCCCTATCTCTTTCCATCGCTAAAGTAAACATAATACAAACGTGATCGCTATCACCAATTTGCTCACTTACCTCCAAATCTGAAATCGTGCCCAATTCATTACCCAGTACCAAATCCAATGTGGCATCGCGCCTTTTTAGTCTGTCTACATATCGTGTACACATTGGACAAAAACTGACACATCTAAAGTACTTGCACGATAATGTTCCCAGACAATATTTGGAAAATTAAAGTCCCCCATAAAAATTACGCTGTCACTCTCGCTCGTATCGAGAATCATTTTTGCTATCTTTTCCACTACATCTCTGGAACTATTTGGAGGCCTATAGAAAACTCCCAACAGAGTTACCTCTCCTTCCATGTTTCTAACACCAGCTCTTACTACCTCAGCAGAACAACACTCTGACGTCCTTTCTGCCACTATAATACTGTCCTTGATTAACAATGCCACACCATCTTCCCAACGCCCCCATCTCTTACAGTCTTCTCTCTTCTTACTGAAACATCTAAATCCAGAAACCTGCAATAACCTTTCCTATCACTGCTCCACAATGTCTCTGAAATGGCCACAACATCGAACTCCCACGTTCTAACCCATGCTGCAAGTTCACCCAAGTAATTCCGCATGCTCCTTGCATTAACGTAGACACACTATAAATCAGCTTCTTGCTTGATGGTGCCCTCTTGCGATGTTGAAACCATTTTTCTTACCTCACTGTTCTTAACCTCCTGTATGTTGGAACTACAATTTTGGCTCCTATACCCCTGCGAAATTAGCTTAAACTGTTCCGGAGAGTATTTCAAATTCTCCCTCACTCAAGGCTATTGCTACCCCTCTGGTTCAGGTGAAGAGCATCCTGTTTGGAAATGTTCCATCTACCTCAGAAAGAGACCCAATTATCCAGGAATCCAAAACCTCTATCCTGCATCTTCCCTTTAGCCATGTGTTCAGCTCCTCTGGTTCCCTATTCCTCACTTATTAATTTCATGCAATTCTTTGTCATTACTTGTCATGGAATCTGCAATATGCCTCAGAGTAAATCATTACATTTCCTTAGCGACCTACTTCAAAACCGACAAACAAATCCAGCCGAGGGACAAGTGCAGCAGGTAGGTGGGAACACCACATTGACAAGTTTCTCCGCAAGTCACTTGCTCATCTTGCCTTGGAAACATATTGTTCATTCAGAGTTTGTGTGTCGAAACTCTCGAATTCCCTCTGAATGTCATTTTGTTTCCATCTACACCAAATAGCCTTCAGCAGACCAAGAAACAATCAATTACAAGATAACCTGCGAAGAACAATAAACAATGGCTACATAGACATATTCAACTCAATACAAGTTATTCGGTTCACTGGTACTTCTGAGATTATTTTCTGTCATCCACCCGGAAAACAGAAACAATGTGTACACCTCGCCTGGAATAGGTTCTCTCGATCAGCTAATGGATACATCGATGGATAGCATTTTGGGAGATGATGTAATTTACATCTACTCCTGCCTGGGAAGTTCTGGATCATAGGAACTCAATAAAACCGTGACCTTCATGGTTAATGTGAGCCCAGTCTTCACCTGGTGTAAGTCTAAATAATTTGTTGAAAGGGATTGGGTGACACAGCTGTGACACAACCTCTTCTTTGAACAAGACTTGCCTCACTCTGTGCTCCTGCTTTCCAATTTGTTGTGGTAGTGTTTCTGGAAAACTCAGGATATATTGGTCATATCCAAACTGCCTCAACTCCCTGCCCTAGCCCAACATCAGCCTTCTACTTCTTTACATGGATTTTCCCATTCTAAAATGTTTGCTCAGTTTGCCAGTCACATTGAATATCCTAAGTGAATCTATGTTGCAGCTCAAGCACAACTGAGGAAACCTCTCCAATTACTTTCCACAGAGTTAAGTATGTTACTTTCTACAAATACACAGCATGATCACTTATTGGTGATTACAGTAGTTTCGTTCCCTGATCTCTTCTGTTCATTTCGCTTTATTTGGAGACAGTGTCAGATGTTCCAGTACTCTCAACAATTTGAATATTGGGACACTCCATCTCTCCAGCGAAATGAGTGACTGTGTATATTGTACCATTTTCTGATGGTCAGCATCTTGAACACCAACACCAGTAGTGCCTATGAATGTAACATTGAAACATAGAAAACGTAGAAATACAGACGATAAGAGGAGGCCATTAGGCCCTTCGATCCGGTCCCATCATTCATCGCAACATTGCTGATCATCCACCTCAGTAGGCCTAATGCTGCTAACCTTCAATCCAATTGCCCAAAGTGCAATAACGACCCACCTCTTCACAACGTTCAATGTTTTGGCATCAACTACTTCCTGTAATAATGATTCCCAGAGGCTCACCACTCTTTGGGTGAAGGAATGGCTCCTCTTTCTGATATTAATTGCCCACCCTAAATCCTTGGACACTGACAGGTCTGGACACACTCACCATCGGGAATATCCTCCTGCACCTACCCTGTCTAGTTCTGTTAGAATTCTATTAGTCATTTTGAGATCCCCGCAATGCATTCGTCTGAACTACAGTGAAAACAATCCCACTGCTCATAAATCAGTCCTGCTAAACCCGGAATCAGCCTGGTAAACCTTCGCTGTCATCCCTCAAGAGCAGCAAAATCGTTCCTCAGAAAAGGAGACGAAAACTGCACATAGAATTCTAGGTGCGGCCTCATCAATGCCCTGGAAACCTGCAACAACACCTCCCTGCTCCTATAATCGAAATCTCCCACAATGAAGGCCAACATACCTTTTGGTTTCTTTACCGCCTGCTGCACCTGCATGAAAATTTTCAGAGACTGGTTAGGCAGGACACTAAGGTCCCGCTGAGAAATCCCGTCTCCCAATTTACAGCCATTCAGACAGTAATATACTTTATTAGTTTGCTTTCATAGTGAATAACCTCGCATTTATTCAAATTATACTGCATGTGCCATCGATTTGCTCGACTCACCCAGATTATGCTGAAGAATCTCTGCATCTTCGTCACTGTTCACCCTCCCAGCCAACTTGGTTGCATTTGCATTTGAGACGATACATTTTGTCTCCTTCATCCAAATCATGAATATGTATTTTGAATAGCTGGGGTCCCATCAGCGTCCGCTGTGGCAACCAATCACTATTTGACGTCACTTGGCCTAAATCCCTGTTTTCCCTTTCCAGTCAGAAATTCATCCAGATGCTTTTATAATGTTGTACTTGTAAGAGGCACCACTATTTCTTTTGGCAGTTCATTCCATATTCGTACCACCCTCTGCATGAATAAGTTGAATCTTACATCTCTTTTAAGTCTTTCTCTCTCAGCCTAAACAAATGTCCTCTAGTTCTAGACATGCCCACTCCAGGGACAAATACCTCTTCTATTAACACTATCCATGTTCATCATGCTTTTATAATCCTCTACAAAGTCACCCAGCAGCCTCCGGAGGTCCAGGAAAAAGAGCTCCAGTCTATTCAACCTCTTCCTATAGCTCAAATCCTCCAACGCTGGCAACATTATTGTCAATCTTTTCTGAACTGTTTCAACTTTCAAAACATCCTTCCGATAAGAGGGAGACCAGAACAGCAAACAATATACCAAATATGGCCTAACCATTCCTGTAATGCCCCAAATTGACCTCCCAATTACCAACTCAATGCTCTGCCCAATAAAACAAAGCATAACAAAAGTCTTCTTCACTTTCCTATTTATCTGCGACTTCAATTGTAAGGAACTCTGAAGGTGCACTCCAAGGTCCCTGTTCAGCGACACACCCCCGAGACATTTCCATTGACTGTAGAAATCCTGCTATGATTTGCCTTTCCAAAATGCAGCACCTCACATTTATCTGAATTAAACTCCATCTGCCAGTTCTCGGGACATCTTATTCTGAGACAGCGATCTTTGCTGTCCACAAGACCTCCAATTTTGGTGTCATCTGCAGATAACTATACTTCCAAACCATCCATATAAATGACGAAAAGTTATGGAAACAACACTGATCATCGAGGCACACTACTGGTCACAGGCCTCCAGTTTTAATGGCAAGCCTCCACCACCAACACACTCGGTGTTCTACCTTTGAGCCAGTTCTGTAGCTAAATGGCTAGTTCTCCCTGTATTCCATGTGGTCTAACCTTGCTAATCAGTCTAGCACCAGGAGCCTTATTGAATCCTTAGTGAAATACATATCGATCACACGTACCACTCTGCCCTCATCAATCCTTTTCATTACTTCTTCAAAAAAAAACTCAAACAAGTTCGTGAGACATTAGTTTGCACACACAAAGCCATGTTGTTTAAATAAAATCAGTCATTGTCTTTCCAAATACATATAAATCCTGTCCCTCAGGATTCCCTCCAACAACTTTCCCACCACTGATGTCTGGTTCACTGGTCAATTCTTCTCTGGCTTTTCCTTACCACCATTCTGAAACAGTGGCACCATGTTAGCCAACCTCCAGTCTCTTGGCCCCTCACTTGTGACGAAGGATGATACAAAGCTCTCAGCAAGGGACCCACCAACCAGTTGCCGAACTTCCTATAGAGTTACAGGGTCAGGTCCTCGGAATATATCCACCTATATGTATTTAATACATCCAGCACCTCCTCCTCTGTAGTATGAACTTTAAAAAAAAATTCCCCATCTACTTCCCGCATTCTATAATCTTCTATGTTCTTCTTCACAGTAAATATTAATGCAAAATTTTCAATTAAGTCTCCCCCATCTTCAGCGGTTCCACATGTAGGCTACCTTGCTGATCTTTGTTTTTTGCTTAAACTTGTTTGATATGAGATAGATACCGAATGGATATTATGACAAGTTTCAATCCTTTTAGAATTTAAAAAAAGGACAGTAAATCTGTGCAACACGCCTAATACAGTAAATGGTAAGATAGAAACACTTACCAGGGACACCAATGATAGCGAGGATGGGATAATAACCAGCTTGGATCACCCAAAGTACACACATGATCCGTATTGACAAGGTTGTCCACTCCTGAGAAAGCCAGTAAAGACCATAGGATATACTCCTGCCCATTGTCATTACATGCCAGTTTAATGCTATAAAACTATGATTCATTGCTGTAACATTCCAGTTTAATGTTGTTATATTCTGATCCATTGCTGTAACATTCCAGTCTAATGTTCTCAGACTCTGATCTCTTCTCTCCTTTTCTGTGGAGCTGCTGATCCCCGTTTAGAGTCGAGATGATGTTTCTACAGATGCTATAGGCTAGCTCATTGACAGGACTCTGGTATTAATAGAAAAGAGAAAGTCTCCAGCGATAATCTTAGAATCCACGAAGATTTGCATTAATTACAGTCACTGAACACAGAGCTCCAGTTAACTTCTTTCAATCTAACACCTTTTCTATCACAATGAAGCAGCACATTTAAGAGTCTAAATAGAAGACTTTGCGATAATTGAGGGAAGAATGGCTGGAAATAGTGGGGGGATTGTCCATAACCATTCTAACTTCCAACAATTTCATGATCAAGTTGCCTTCGAAATTTACAGAGTACGAAATCTGGAAAGAAAATAAGCTGTTGATTAGAAAGCATATTGTGTGTGTGTGTGTGTGTGTGTGTGTGTGTGTGTGTGTGTGTGTGTGTGTGTGTGTGTGTGTGTGTGTGTGTGTGTGTGTGTGTGTGTGTGTGTGTGTGTGTGTGTGTGTGTGTATAAAGAATACAAAGAGAGAGAGGAAAAAAAAGAACAATCTGGAGATGTGAGTGGAAAATTGTGCATAGCGAGTTCCATTTCTTCCTTTGACACAATGGGCTGAAGGGCCCATTTTGATTTCGAGATGTTTATGATACATTGTGCATCAGAACGAAATATGATCAAATGTTATTGAATTAAATTTGTTTAGGAATTATAATCCTATTGATTAAAGGTGAGTGAGAGTCTGCATATGCCATTGACCAAAAGAATATAAACACAAAACAGTGGGAATGCTGTTTATATAATGTTCCCCAGTCATCCGTGTTTGAGCAGTGCATTTTTGGAATCATGTCAAATAAACTCAATGCAGAGTCGAGTGATGGATTCTTGAGGAATGAGGAGCGACTTCTGACAATATACGCAAAACAAAGAAGATTTGAAACAGTGAGCATCAACAGTACAATTTGATGAGAATGATTATAACTGCATTTGAAGCATTTTCAGAGCCAGTTTACTTGTTTGATTTGTGGGATAATGTGGTCATCATCAGTGGGAATGGTGAGAGTTGGCCCTATGCACACGGGAGTTTATGTGAAGGAGCAGTGATCTTATTCAGATGGAAATGTTACAGACTTTATTTGACAGGTAGCTGCTAAGATCATGCTTCCCCATTCCCGGGTGTCAGAAGTAGGCTGCACAGTTTATAGTCTGGGCCCCACAAATTTTAGGTGAAAATAAGCAGGTATTTATTATCTCAAAGGTGTTATATTTCAAGAATGCAGTCTGGACACTAACGTTTTCTTAGTTTAAAGTCAGATGTGAGGCTGATATTCCAGGAGGGATGAAGCTGGTCAAGCCATTTGGTTTCACGCAAGCAGAACAAACAAAAAAAAAAATTAGAACAACTTTACCATTGATAAATTTAGCTGATGCGATACAGCAACATTACTGCTGCATTGTTCCAATCATGTCACATCCCATAAACACATTCCTTGGCAAAAAGTCAAATTCAAACACAGAATCTTCGAGGCTGGAGAGAACATCATCCACAGAGATTTCAGAGACAAAGTCAGTTAGGAATCATTTTCTGAAGTTTGCAAGCTTCCTGGTCTCCAGCAACTTGTGACTGTCTGAGCTAAACCAACATGAGAAAACACCTGAACTAGGAGAACTGACCACTCACATGCCACTGCTTAACTAGATTCTTCCCTCGAAATTTCTGTTTTAAGACCTTTCTTTAAACAATCGACAAAATCACCTCATTAAAATGACAGCAGCGTCACCCTCCTTCCTTAAAAGAAGAAACACCAAAGTATAAAGTTGAGTTCATTTGATACTCTTTAGTCTTAATTTGTTAATACACTAAAGCATATATGCATCATATTGACAATAATCATGCACACATTCACTAATACAGGTTATTTCAGTCTGTTCGCTCCTGCCATGAGGGCGGTGCCGAGGTGGAACGTTGGGTTATGGCTCAGAGAATACCTCCGGGATGAATGCACGAATCAGCCCCTCCGCCCCATGGCCAAACACTTTATCTCCCCTTCTCACTGTTCCGAAGTCATGCAGGTCCTGGGTCTCTTTCAACGCCAATCTCTATTCGACCGACGCCCGGAGGAATAACGCCTCACATTTCACCTTGGGACCCTCCACCACACGGCATTAATGCAGTTGCCTCCTTTTTCCTTAGTTCCGCTCCCTCCATCTTATCCCAGATCCAATCGCCAGCTTGGCACCAAACCACTTGACCTTTCCCAGATGTCTATCTGCCTTCCCACCTCTCTGCTGAGCCTTCTCTCCTACCTACCTCCTTCACCTCCACTTCATCTACCTAATGCACTCTCAGCGACATTACCCCCAGCCTCACTCCATCCCCCCCCCCACCCCCATTTATCTCCCAGCCAATGAACCTACAAGCCTCATTCCTGATAAAGGGCTTATGATCAAAACTTTGATTACCCTTCTGCTCGAATGCTGTCTGATTTGCTGTGTTTTTCCAGCACCACACACTCGAATAAGGAACATTATTGGCCACACCAAGACTTAAATGGCGATAGCAAGTTCAAAGTCTCCTTCTCAATTGCTGTACATTTCTGTTGATAAATTTTCAATTTCCTGGAGAAGCATCTAATAGTTCTTTCTATCTTCTAGTTTTCGTCTTGTAAGAGTACAGCATTAACACCCACATCACTCATACCTATAGTCATCTTGAAATACTTTGCATAATTAGATGTGGCTAATACAGCGGCAGTGAGTAACACAGCTTGCAGGCTGTCAAATGCTTTCTGACAGCGTGTCGTTCAATGAATTTTCCTGCATTACTTCAATAATTCAGTGAGTGGAGCAACCGCACTTTTATAATTTGGAATGAATTTCCAAAATAACCCTCGCAGTCCAGGCAATCCCTTTTTTACAGCGTGTGGAAATTTCCGGTATAATCTGTATTTCACATTCCGTGAGGTCCGATAGCATGGCCCACGTACATGACTTTGTCTTTGACGAATTAACTCTTAGCCAGGTTTATCACCCAGCCTCTCACCTGAAGTCGTTCGAACAACTTGCTTAATTCTGCAAAACTGCGACTGACAAAGAAGTGAATCTGCAAAACTACAGCCTTTTCTGCTTGAGTTCATAGATCTCTGGACATCGGAGTGCATCTAGGAAAAATTAACGAACAGTGAAATTCAAGCTGACCATGGAGGAAACTGGGAGACTCACAGCACAGAAACAATACGTTATAGTTTTAACATGTAACCTTACTTTATGTTTACGGTAATAGGTAGAAGTAGTGAGTTTTTTTTTCTTGATTGCATGATTTATTGAAATCATTCTGTTCATTAAATTTTAAAAATGTAAAACACAAGTACTAAGTTAGGCCAAAGACCGTTTTTAGAGCAAAAGACAGTCCTATTTTTTTTCCGTCCGTAAATTGTGAAGGAGAAAAGATGATCTTTAGTAGACTGATAGGTTCTTCTTATCGGATGTAGGAGTTTAGGGAGATTTTACATGTTACTTATAAAACATCAGATCGTTCCACTGGTTTTCATTTTATCAAAGTACTAACTTCACATTTTATTGGATCCTAGCATATTGGGGCATAATTCAAACGGCTTGGGCAAATTTGAATTATTCTTCCACAGCAAAACAGCTGTACAATTGGTTTTGACCGAGTGTGACATTGTTCCCTCGTTCAGAACAGTTTGTACTGTGTTAGGAAGTCCTTACAGGTTCTTCACATTTCCTAAAGGTACAGTACATCCGCACTGTGATAAAGGTACAGTACACCCACACTGTGATAAAGGTACAGTACAGCCGCACTGCGATAAAGGTACAGTACACCCGCACTGTGATACAGATACAGTACAGCCGCACTGTGATAAAGGTACAGTACACCCACACTGTGATAAAGGTACAGTACAGCCGCACTGCGATAAAGGTACAGTACACCCGCACTGTGATACAGGTACAGTACAGCCGCACTGTGATAAAGGTACAGTACACCTGCACTATGATAAAGGTCCAGTACACCCGCACTGTGATAAAGGTCCAGTACACTCGCACTGTGATAAAGGTACAGTACACCTGCACTGTGATAAAGGTACAGTACACCCGCACTCTGATAAAGGTACAGTACACCTGCACTGTGATAAAGGTACAGTACACCCTGCACTGTGATAACGGTACAGTACACCCGCACTGTGATAAAGGTACAGTACACCTGCACTTTGATAAAGGTACAGTACATCTGCACTGTGATAAAGGTACAGTACACCCGCACTCTGATAAAGGTACAGTACACCCGCACTGTGATAAAGGTACAGTACACCTGCACTCTGATAAAGGTACAGTACACCCGCACTCTGATAAAGGTACGGTACACCTGCACTGTGATAAAGGTACAGTACACCCGCACTGTGATAAAGGTACAGTACACCTGCACTCTGATAAAGGTACAGTACACCTGCACTTTGATAACAGGATAAATCGACAAAGTATTCAATGGATATTTGACCGTTGCTTGCAAATGGGACAAGATTAGTTTCGGATAACTGATCGGCATGGATGAGTTGGACTGAACGGTCTGTTTCTGTGCATCACACATCTCTGACTCAATCACTCTAAATGTTCTCACTATGTATGCCTAAAAATCACCAGGTTATCCATACATAACAAACAACTGGGTAATATTGAAATGACTTTATTGGTTCCTACTTTGAAATGTGGCTGGTGTATTTTTCATAACAAAAACATAACTCTAAATTATATAGTCTATTCGGTGTTTCAAAACCCAAAATTGTTTCTGCTCTTTGAGGTAAGGTACATGCGAGCAAATATATGTGTGTCCCAATTCTCAATACAGTCTTCCAAATGTGGAATCAGGTGTGAATCAGATTTTGTATCTGTACTGACATAAACGTTGTGTACCATCTGGTTTTGAAACCATTGTCATGCGTGAGCTCCAGTCACTACAAATCAATTTGATTATGCTGTCCTGGAGCATGCGCTCAATCTCAGTTGTTAACAAATGAGCCAACGTCAGAGGGCCGTTATGTGGCCGTCTAACCACCTGTTGAAGGTGCCTCCAGATGCACCTCTTGGACTTCCACCTTATGTTGTGTTGTTTTTAACATTAGACTATTAAGTCTACAAGGACGTTGCTTAAGTGGAACAGCACTTCATCATTTTCCTACATCATGCATAATCCGATTATTACTTCCCCGTTTATTCAAATATATTTCCCCATGCGATACTACTAACTGTTTCTGGTCATGTTGATTTTCTACTGGAAGGTAATGCAATAATTTAATACAATTTTGACAATATCCTCATTGAACAGTCTAATCTGAGGAATGTCCACTTGAGAATCCTCTGAATTGTGTTCTTCATTATGTGCTGTACGCAGCAACTTAGCCTTTTTTACTTTCCTGCCGAAATATATTTTGAGCATATTAACATGACGCACTCAGTGAGACTACATTCTGCCTGGAGACCTTGTCAAATAATTCACCTCACTCAATCTCCCTTCGATTCGATAAAGTCAATGAAACGTTGCTTTTAAGGTTTATTGGAAGCAATATTAACACCTTATCTCTGACAGTACAATTGTGAGGTTTTGATTTTTTTTTCTGCTTCCTGTTTCATCTCATAATCTGATATTTTTAAACATCAGTGTTGTAAATTCCCCCATTCTATTTACCAATTCCCAAAAAGTTGACACATACTCCAGAGATGTGGTCTCTACATTTTGTCTCAGCAATTTCTCCTTCACCAATTTTAGTGACTCTCTCACCTCGTGCCCAAAAACCTCATCCAAATGGACTGAATTTGATCGATCTATTTATTGCAGCTCTAATGAAAAAAAGGACAAACAGAATTCCTTCATCGCCGTCATCTGGATTCTCTTCATAAAACACCCTTAACATGGTCGTTAATGTCTCATTCCAACTTTCTCGTGCTCCCTGCGATTCTGGATGATCGGCAGTTTATTTGATTTGTTTTATTCCTGAACTATTCATACGTTTCCTGAATAACTTTGATATAAATTTTGACGCTTGATCTGGTGTTAACTCTGTAGGTAGTCCCTATCTAGTCAAAAATTTGAGCAGCTCTCCTACAGTACTTTAACCTGTATTATTGCTTAAAGAAATGGCCTCTGCAACTCTCGTAGACACGTCTATGATTGTTACCAAATACTGATTCCTACATATTGATTGAGGCAGGGGTCCTACACAATCAATTAAGAGACTTTTTAAAGGTTTCCCAAATGCAGGAGTGGTGCGGATTTTATTACTGCCTGTGGTTTTCCAATTACTTGACATGAATCATATATCTGATAAAATTCAATTACATTGTTACGCAGTCCAAGCCAGTAAAAATGTTTTTGTCTGTTTTAGCTTGAGTTTCATAGCCTCTAAATGACCACCTGCTCGTCATTTATGTTCTCCCAGCAACACCAACACTGTGACTTCATATGGCCTACTTTATTGCAGTGAAAACACCGGAGCTTTTAACTTTTCTTTCCACTTCATTGGTTTCCATTTTACCCTGTGGTAAGTTATCTTTATTATCTTCACCGTTATCGATCTTTCCCTCACTGAGAGAGGCTTTCTCTATCCCCCAATTTCTACCCCCCATGGATTGATATTGACTTTGGAAGCTCAATTTTGGTTTACGAACCAAGTCATAATCATCAGACATTTCAGTACTAATCTTGCTGTTTTAACTCTCTGATCTTCCACTTGAGTTCTCATTACCTCAGGAATTTTTGATTTCCTTCAAAATAATTATCCTTCTAAGAATGTTACATGTTTAATCTTTTTTTAAATTCCCTTATTCACCAATCACAATTCCTTACTTTGATTCTTCCAAACTCAATGTGCATTTGACTACAGTCCCTCCTTCGACTTCTGCATTGCTATCTGTAGGATGCTGGCGCAATCTCTTATGCACTTAAGATGAATTTCTTCATCTCCTCTTATGCCTCAGATATCTTCTCTGACAGTGATTTGAGTACCTCACGAACTCTACCTTCCACCTTTATTTGATCAATAAAACCAATATGGCCACTGGCCACTTAATTGTTTAGTCAATTACTCAATTAAGTTGAAAACGTTTCTACATTTTTATCATCAAATTTAGCATTGCTTGTGTATATTTGAAGAAATCCTCAACAGGACTTTGGCAACGATGAGGTTGTTCATCCGGTCCTCATTAAGCTGACCTCCTACTTTCACCTCCATCCTCTTACAACGACTTTAGTAAGGTCCAATTTCTGAACTTTAATCACCTGCCATTATTTTCTAGCCATTTCCAAACACTCCATTGGCATTTGCACCAAATTTAGTGCCGAGCTATTGCTGTAATTACCTCTCCTTTTCTCACAGACAAATGCAAATCCAAAGAAAGACAATCAGGAATCATTTGCTAAAGCTTACAAACTTCCTGGTCTCCAGTATCTTGTGACTGCCCGAGGGAGAGCAAACGAGAGAAAAACTGAACTGGGAGAACTGGCCATTCTCCAGCCATTGTTAAACTAAGCTCAAGAGATTAAATTAAGCTCTTCTTAGACCGCTCAGCACCTCTGTCTTTAGAAACTCTCCTTAAAAAAAGGACAAACTCACCTTGTTAAAAGTAAAGCATCATCACAAATGTAATTTCTACTTTAAACAGATCTTTCGAGGAAGCAATAGAGACTTTTGATTTCTGTTAGAATACTGAATTAAAGGTTGTGTGGAATAGGGTTGATCAACTGAATGACCTGCATATGTTCCTATATTTGCACTTGTATCACATAGCTCTTAAATTTGTGTGAAGGAAAACAATTACTAAATAAGGACTCTCCTTTTTCAGATTGACAAAAGGATATTCTTTTCTCTTGAGGACAGTGCTGACTGTTAAATTCTCATTCCAGGAAGCAGGACTGCCTGGCTTATGGAAAGTATTTGATTTTGAGCTTCACAGGATGGACAAAGGAGCCAATGTTATTTAGAACAGTGGGATGTTCAACCACAATCAGATCAGCAATGATCTCTCAATAGTACAGCAGGTTCGAGGGACAAAATAGCCAATTGCTGCTCTTACCGTGTGTAGCTTTCTTAGCCAGTCCTTCGAGGCTGCTCTTGTGCCCGAGGAAGATGAGTCAGCCACCCAGGATTGTTACCCTCGAAGAGAATATTCATCTTCTCTAAAATGCAAAGCAGAGTCAGGATTACGTAATTGAGCACAGAATGAGCCCTTTAAAGCTTCAATACTAAGGTAGTAAAAATTCGGGATAAATGTGTAAATGTAAGGTTTGAAAAGCTTCAATTATTGGAGAGCCACGGATGTCAGTGTATCCGAATGATGTGGATGATGGTAGTGAATTTATAGGTGTTCAATTAACTCATGTATCAAGATGGTCATTCAATAAGTTGTCAAGTCGAGTATGAGACTCTCCAGTGGGACATAGGCAGGGGAAGTGAGTGAACAAGCATTCGTCAGAAACAGTAGCACTGCATATGTTATGGGAACTGGCATATTATGGCACAAAGGATAAAACAGCAGGAAAAGATTGAAATGGAGAAACATCCCAGAACTTTGTGATCCCGAGAGATTTGTCTGTCCTCGTTGATGAATCTCAAAAGACGTTAGCATGCAGATAAAGGAAGTGCCAGAAGATAATGAAACGATGCTTTGTTTCTGCAAAAGCTTTGAACTTACAAACAGTCGTTTTCTTCGTGCATTGTAGTTTGATCTCCGCAACTGTAGTAATTCCCATGGATATCGACCTTCACTCATTCCTGGAATGAAGAGTTTATGATATCAAAGTTTAGTTGGTGAGATCTGAGAATGAGCGGTGATTTTATTGAATCATATAAGACCTTCAGCAGTGTGTTTTGTGTGTATATCCAATGGATACTTCTGCTTGTGAAGGAAACTCAATGTTGGAGAAATAGTCATTGAATAAGATCTTTTCATTTTGACATATTATAAAAATATGAATCATAAAAATAAAATCTCTTGACCGACATAATAATAAGTAGCACTGCTAAAGATGGCAGATGTTTCACTCTGGAAACATTCAGAGAGAGTTCATGATATTCAGTCTGGGGTTGGGGTAACACTATTGAATGTTGGAACTCAGAGAAGGAGAGAATTTATGCTGCCTGTGAAGCATGAGCTCACAGCCCTCTGTCTCTCTATACAGCAGCATGGAGAAGCTGAGAAACCCAACGTCATCTTTCCCACTTGTGGTGAATTTCTGTGGGGTATGCGTTCTAAAAAAAAATCCGGCAGCTGAAGCAAAGGTCATTCAGCCAAATACAACTGGTCAAGGACTGGAGTCCAGCACCAGCAGCCTGTGTGAGCAGAACCGCATCGCAACACTATCTAGTATTATCTGTTATTTCGTCTTGGTCATGAGTTTAACTATCATTTGTTCGAAGTGTTTCAAAATAAAAAATGTGTGGCACTGGAAGAGCACAGCAAGTCAGGCAGTAGTCGAGGAGCAGCAGAGTCGAAATTTCGGTCAGAAGCCCTTCATCAGGCATTCATGATGAGGAGCTTATGCCTGAAGCGTTGATCCTCCTGATCCTGGGATGCTGCCTGACCTGCTGTGTTTTTCCAGCGCCAAACTGTTTGACTCTGATCTCCAGCATCTGCAGTCCTCACTTATTCCTCCAAACTGTTTCAAAGATAACACTTTGAAGAGCTTTACATTTCCTCATTGTAGCTTTGTTTGGGGAGTTTTAGCTTGAAAATAACGACAATGTTTTTACTTAATATGTAAACTTGGCAAACTTGTTAACACTGAACTAGATAAAGTCTGAGACCTGTATTTATTTTTAATGTTACCTACGCAGTTATATTTTAAATTGTAGTGATTGGTGGAGATATGTGACAAGAAGTGAAACAGGGATCCCTCTGAATTCAAACACGGAATCATCAGGACTGGGTGGAAAAATCCAGCATTAATCAGTTTAAAAGTGCTCCCCTATCCAATACGATTATATTATCAATACTAAAAGCATATTCTCACGTTCTTTCCTTTTTAATTGATTATCATGAAGATCTATTTAAAAACAAACTGCTTCATGCTTTAATGCGTACAGTGTCTTGGCTTTTCTCATCTCACTCATAAATACTTTTCCCATCTGACCCAACATTAAAACATGTTTTAGACTCCCCAAACATTAAAAACATCCCGTTTGCACGTAATCTCTACAGTCATAGATTCAAATGATTATAGAATCCCATCAGCACAAAGACAGACCCTTTTGAGCAAACTGGTCTAAGCCGACCAAACCATCCATCTACGCTAACCTCATTTCCCTGCACATGGACCATATCCTCCTCAACCTTTCTTATTCAAGTATTAATTCAAATACCTTTCAATAGCTGTTAATATCCCTGCTCCAACCACGTCCACTGGCAACTCAATCCAAAATCGTACCATCGTATGAGTAAAGAGTTGCCCTGCAGGTTCCCTCTTATTCTTTCCCCTCGAACATTAAACTGATGCCCTCGAGTCCTCGGTTCCCCGAGAGTGGGAAAAGACTGAGTGCATTCACTCTATCCATGCCTCTTGTGAACGTAAAAACTTCTATAAGATCCCCTCTTAGTCTCCTCGGCAGCAAAGAGAAAAGTATTCGCTTGTCCAACCTTTCCCTGTAGCTCAGACCGTTGGGACATTGGCAACATTCTTGTAAATTTCTTCGGCACGCTTTCCAGTTTAATAACATCCTTCCTATAGTTAGGTGACCAAAACTGAATACAAGACTCAAAGTGCAGTCTAATTAACGTACTGCACATCTGCAACATAATTTCCCAACTTCTGTACTTACTGCCCTGAATCATGAAGGCCAGTGTGTCAAAAGCCTTCTTCACTACCCTGTCTAATTGTTACTCCACTTTCAGAGAAGAGTGCACCTGAACCCCCACTACAGTCCTTCACGTCCTATCATTCACCATGAAATTCCTATCTTGATTTGACTTTCCAATATGCAAGAACTCACACTTATCTGGATTAACTCCACTTGCCTTTTCTTGGCCGACTTCTCCAGCTGATCAAGTTCCTACTGCAATTTCTCATAACCTTCCTCACTGTGCATGATACCAACGATTTTAATGTCATCTGCAAACTTACTAACCATGTGTTGTGCACTCTCCTCCAAATCATTGATATAGGTAACAAACAGCAATGGGCCCAGCACCGACCCCTGAGGCATTCCACTAGTCACAGTCCTCCAGTATAAATGCATCCTTCTATTGTTACCATCTGCTCATCACCATCAAGCTAATTGGGTATTCAATTTGCCATATTGCCCTGGATTCCATGCGATCTTACCTTCCAGAGCAGCCTATCAAGGTGAAACTTATCAAAGGGCTTTCTGAAATCTATCCAGACTACCTCTACCACTCTGCCCTCATCAACATTCGTGGTTACTTCATCAAAGAACTCTATCAAATTTGTAAGGCTGATCTCCTACGTACAAAGCCATGCTGATTACTCTGAAACAAACCCTGTCTCTCCAAATGCATTTATGCCTTATCTCTCAGAATCTTCTCAGAAAACTAACCCAACACAAACATCAAGCTTATTGGTCTGTAGTTCCCAGGCTTTTCTCTGTTGTCTTTCTTGAATATTGTCACAACGTTCGCTACTCTCCAGTCTTTCGGGATCTCACCTGTAGCTAACAGTGTTGCAAATATATCTAGCCAAAGTTCTGCAATTTCTATTCGAGCCCCTTGCAGTGTTCTTGGATATATCTCGTCAGGACTAAGACATGTATCCAAATTCATGCACTCTAATACATCCCACATCTATTCTAATGTAATATAGAATGTCTAGGAGAAAGTGAGGACTGCAGATGCTTGAGATCAGAGCTGAAAATGTGTTGCTCGAAAAGCGCAGCAGGTTAGGCAGCATCCAAGGAGCAGGAGAATCGACGTTTCAGACATGAGCACCTCTTCTTGAAGAAGGGCTCATGTCCGAAACATCGATTCTCCTGCTCCTTGGATGCTGCCTGAGCTGCTGCACTTTTCCAGAAACACATTTTCAGCTAATATAGAATGTCCCCAAGTTTTCTCAAATACCTTCCCCAAGTTCCAAGGTATTCAAATGTTTCTCCACTGTAAACACAAAGGAGTAATATTCACTGACAACCTTACCCTGGTTCTGCACACACATTTCCTCTTTGGTCCTTAAGGTAACCCAATTCTCACTCTAGTTATTTTATTTCTTTAATATACTTAAAGAATCTCTTTGGATTCACCCTAACCTTCTCAGCCAAGACTATCTTGTTCCCCCATTCGCCCTCCTGATTTCTTTCTTCAGTAAACTCCTGCATCCCTTGTATACCTTCAGGGTTTCCTTTATTCCCTGCTGCCTATACCTGAATGATGCATCCCTCCTTTTTGTGGTCAAGATCTCAATATCGCTTGTCATCCTGGGTTCCTTTTTCCTGCCAACGTTTCTGTTTATCCTCACAGGAACATTATAGACCTTGAACTCTAACTATCACACTTATAAAAGGCTTCCCACTTGTTGGAGATCAGTTTACCTGTAAACAAACTACTCCCATCAATCCCGAAAGATCGCGCCTAGTTCCGTTAAAATTTGTCTTAGCCCACTTGATAAGTGAATCTATGGACCAGTATTATCACTCTCCTAAACTGTTGTGAAATTAACACAACCATGTTCACTGGTTCAAAAGTGCTCCCCCACTGTCACCTCAGTCACCTATCCTGCCCTATTTCACAAACATAGTTCATGTTTTCCCCTTTGTGTGCAGGACCCCTTATTAAATGCTTGAGGAAACATTCCTGAATGCACTGAGCAAATTCCACTCCATCTAATCCTCAACGCTCTGGCAGTCCCATTCTATGTTAGAAACATTTCAATCTCCTATGATTGCTCCTCTATTTTTCCTGCAAATCTGCCCAGTCTCCCTGCACAGTTGTTCCACTAATTCCCATTGACTATTTAGGGCCAATAGTACAACCTCAATAACGTTACCATTCCCTTCTTATTTCTTAGCTCCACCCGGTAAACTTCATTGGATGAATCTTCAGTTATTTCATGTCTGATTACTGCTGTAAAATATTACCAATTTCCCAAAATATTTACCACATGCTAATATAACTTTGATAGTAAAACTTAACAGTTTCCTGCACTGACGTTAGGCTGACTGTTCTGTCCATCACTGATTTACTTCCCTCTCTCTGTCATGTTAAACAGTAAGATTACATTTCCCACCATCTAATCTGCAGGAACTGCTCCAGATCCAATGGAATGATGGAAGAAGGCAACAATTGACCATGTATTTCCAGGGATCTGTGGACCTAAACAACCAGGAATGCAGGCCTAACATGTTAAGCAGTTTATGCTGAGCCAAAACCTTCATACCAAAAATCAGTCGAGTGAAGAAACCTATGCCCGGGAGTCAATCTTCTGTTTTTCATAGACAACAACAAACAGATCGTCCCGTGACTTGTTTTTTTATTCTTTATTTAAAATACGTTAGCTTTTTGATTTTTGGTGTGAGTGCACTCACATTGTGTTACAACTTTTGCTCACTTACTGAATCTGTACATGTCTCATCTTCGTTATGTTCTTAACATAGTTTGTTCTCTTGTGTATCAGCTTCTTCCTTGTGCAATGTAAGGGCATGTCATCCAAACTTTCAGCATCAATTTGGCTATTTTTCAAGTATACGAATACTAACTTATCCTTTGAGTAGGTGTTTCACAGCAGGCTGAAGAATAGGAAAAAACTCAAGTTGTCAGGGACAAGTTTTCAGCGTGGGTAAAGGATTAGCTGACTGGCAGTAGGCAGGGAGTAAGGATGAAGAGGTCTTTTTCATGGAAGGTAGTCGGTGATTAGGTGAGTTCTGCAGCAATCAGAGTTGAGACCACAACTATTCACGTTATACATTAACATTCTGGACAAAGGAACTGATGGGATTGTTGATAAGTTTGCAAATGTCAAATGGGCAGGTAGCTGCGAAAGTACTTGGACAGATGAAGAGAATGGGTAAAAAATGGCAGGTAGAATAAAATGTTGGAACTTGTGAGGCAGCATCTTTGGTAGGAAGAATGGAAGGATAGACTGTTTTTAAAAAGGGGAAAGTCTTCTATAAAATAGAACATACAACATAGAATATAGAAAGGTACAGCACCAAGCAGGCTCTTGGGCCCACAATGTTATGCAGAAGATTAATCCTAATGTATAATAAAATAACCTTAACTACGCACCCCTCAATTCACTGCTGTCCATGTGCATGTCCAGTATTCACTTAAATGTCCCGAATGGTTCTTCTTCCACCATTACTGCTGACAACACATTCCATGCATTCAGAACTCTCTTTGTAAAGAACCTACCACTGATGACCCCTCGATACTCTTCACCTAATATCTTAAAACAATGACCCCCTCATGCCAGTCAATCCTGCTCTGGGGAAATGTCTCAGGCTATTGACTCTATCCATGCCTCTCATTATCTGGTATACCTCGATTCAGATCTCCTCTCTTCCTCCTTCTCTCCAGAGAGAAACGTCCGAGCTTATTCAACTTTTCTTCATGAGGCAAACCCTCCAGTCCAGGCAGCATCCTGGTAAACCTTCTTTGCATCCTCTCCAAAGCATCTGTAGCTTTTCTATAGTAGGGCGACCAGAACAGGACACAATATTCCAAGCGTGGTCTCCACGATTTGAAGTGGACATTCCGGGAGTGATCCAGCTGGGCAAACCACTCAGCTTTAAGCAAAGCACAATTTTATCGAAATACTACAGCTGAAACACGAAGAAAACAGAATTTAGAATAACATCATTATGTGAAAACTCAAGCACCTCAGGAACGCAACTTAACCAATGAGCTGTTCCAATTCCCGTAACATCCCATAAACACACAATTTGGTGAAAGGTAAACGTAAACACAGAATCTTGCAGGCAGGAGAGATTTCTGAGATAAAATTCAGTCAGGGATCATCTGCTGAAGTATGGATTCTGTTTCAGCTGCAGCAGTTTCTGTGCCTGCTATCGGCAGCTTCTCTGTTCCAAATAAACCAAATCAGAACGAAAGCCTGAACTGGGAGAACTGGCCAGTCCTCTACCATGTTCAACTAGGCTCTTTCTGAGAAATGTTGACACCTCTGCCGTAACAACTTCTCATTTACAAAAAAAAACCGAAGGACAAAATAACCTTCTGAAAGTGGCAGCATTATTACACTGACCTGACAGTGTTTGATAGAGAACAGTGCAGATGGAGCTTTAACTTGAGTCAAAACCTTTCCTTTCCCTGTCCTGAATCTGTGTGATCGTGTTAGTGCAGAGTGGAAAAAGGCCCTCGGCCCAATAAGTCCACACCAACTCTCCAAAGCCTATCCCACCCAAACTCATTCCTCTACATTTATTCCGACTAACCCACAAATCCTTGAGAACTATAGGAAATTTAGCATGGCCAATTTTCCTAGCCTGCACATCTTTGGATTATGTGAAGAAACCCACGCAAACATGGGGAGAATGTGCAAAGTCCACACAGACAGTCGCCTGTAGCTGGAATCGAACCCAGTTCCCTGGTGCTGTGAGGCAGCAGTGGTAACCACTGAGCCACTGTGCCACCCATGTTGCCCATTTCCTGGCAGTGTCTGATGGGGATATTGCAGGGTGATCTTAAATATTCAGCTAACTCCAGTCTATAACTAACCTTCAGTGTTCGATTGGGTTAGCACAGTGTGAATATCAATCTGTATTAGATGTTGTGATTACGCTGTTCTGGTGGCTCCTGATGTAGATCAGTTTATGTGGTGTTTTACTTTTTATCTTATCCTGTGCTGTACCTGTCCTGGGACTGTTGGAGTGGGGTCGATATGGAGTCTGATTAATCAATATTTAGTGGGAACATTACCCTGTTTCTAACCCCATGTTGTACCTATCCTTCATTGTTTGATGGAGGCAATGTCACGAGTGGCTTAAAGCATATCCAACACAATGCTGAATACGGCTGAGTAATACGAAAGGGCTAACATAGGTGTACATTTATTCTGTGTGTAAACCCATACTATCGCTGTCTTTGAGTGACGATGTGTCAGTGCAGTGTGAGAGTTATTTCACACCTAACCGTTTTGTTTACTGTCCCATTTATCTAGATGAGTGTAGCTTCATCTCTAATCCATTAACACTCGGTAGCAGCAATGTGTACTGTACACAAGATGTGCAGAAATTCACGCAGGATTCGAACGCTACAGCTTCACGCAGGATTCGAACACTACATCTTTCAAAATCAGGGACATCAGAAGGATAAGAGTAGCAGATAAATGGGAATACTAGCGCACTCATATTCTGTCCAAACTACTCCTAGTTTAGCAATACGTCACTGTTTATTTCGTGTTATTGTTTCGAGATCTTCCCCCATTTTGTCTCCCTAAACACGCAGACGACAACAGTTCAAGAAAGCAATTTACCAACACCTTTTCAAGGGAAACGAGAGAATGGACAATGAATACTGACGTAATCAGCAACAGAATGAACTAAAATTAAACATATTGTCCAAGCATGACCAATATTGGCCAGGGAGATG
The DNA here is from genome assembly GCF_020745735.1 of Hemiscyllium ocellatum. Taxonomy (NCBI): domain Eukaryota; kingdom Metazoa; phylum Chordata; class Chondrichthyes; order Orectolobiformes; family Hemiscylliidae; genus Hemiscyllium; species Hemiscyllium ocellatum. The sequence continues at coordinate 79,781,957 of NC_083414.1, read as the reverse complement.
AGAGTTTGTACGCGCAGGTTGGTTGGGTCCAGTCAGTACCTTGCTTGCTGTGAACAGCTGATGCTGGGGTCAGGGTATGCTATTTGAAACAATACGTCAGTATTTCAGAGTCAAGGCCTACATACCGAGCATCACACAGACATTGACATTCACACACCAAATTACTGACTTGCGAGATAAAAGCAGCAAATATATACTCGTATCGACTGTAGAACATTTGGACACAGTTAAATTATTGTCCCAAAAATGTTAGTGTTTGTATATTAGCACAAATACTCATACAAGTAAAAATACTTGTACATTTTTAAAGTCCTTATGCTTAATCATTTGATCTTGGGCGCATGATTTGAAAGTTCCTTATTGTGATTTGTGCATTGTTTTGATGATATTCCAGTTATAAATTTGAAAAAAACAAATGGGTGGGTTTGTACGAAGTGAGCAATCAAAGGCTTTACGAGCTTCAGTAATAAAATGTTGCTGTCAGTGGTTAAAGCAATGCCGAAAACATTTACATAGAAATTTCCATTTGTTTCCAAACCCAGCCAGTTGTTCTGTTCAATTTTATGGTGATAATATAATGAAAAGTGTGAACGAATCACAATGAGGTACTTTGTAATGCACAGTCTGGTTACTGTTTGGATACTGACATTGTGGAGCTGACGTACACTCAGTATCGTTTATGTGGGTTCAATATAAGACGCCATGTGCTGCAGGAGTCCATCACATTCATAACATCTTCAGGGGGATTGGGTTCAATGTGCAGAATTATAGAGCTTTGGTGACACACTCCAAGTCATCAGCAGAGATAAAGTTGCACGACATGGTTGTTGGCAGGTCATTTATACAAGTGCTGAAATGTATGTGGGCCAGCATCAAGTCCTATGATAGACCTTGGAACAGGCAGTCTTATGCACTCCCTTCTTGGTTCGGGCTGTTTTGGTTGTAAGGGATAGTGTGAATAACAGTCCAGCTCAAGTTTGGAAGCCCCCTGGACAAATTCGGCTGATGGTCGGTATTTTGCAGATTGCGGTGGTGAGGTGTGATAACGCTCTTTCTGAATTCAGACTTTCTTTTAAAAAATGTCATGTGCAGGAAATTTGCTGACTGCATGATGGTAAAATCACTGATCTGAAAATGGTTACTACAGTCACTGAGTAGTACAATAATTAGGTGTGTACGCTGGTAATTTAAGTTTTGTTCACTTCAATTATTTGTAACGGAAAAGCAATGATGTTTGATTTATTTTCAAATATGTAAGACATAAAGTGACAGTAACTCTCTATGATACAAAATGTAAAAGTGACCGGCCGTATATTTCAAACAGACTAATCAAGCAACACTCAGATATTATCTGTAGAGCAGGATTCTGTGAACAGGACTATGTCTCCAGCAACATCACCATCCTCTCTGTCCCACTAACAGGAAACAGCCAGGCAGAGGAGGAAATATGTATACAATATTGGTATATATAGTCAATATAGTGCTCAGCATTAATGCTGGATCCTGTTGCTCTGTGGCAAGTTATGAGGGCATCAATAGAAGGGAAACATATAATTGACCACATCGTCACCGATCTGCCTGCTGCAGATGCACCTCTCCATTTCATATGTTGGTAAGAATGGTCACAAATCAGTCCTGAAAGTGAGGAGGGGCTATCTTAATTTTGTAGACCCTCCACCATTTTATGTAGCAATCTGTGCGCTGAATGGGACAGAATTTGAACAGATCGAGCAACTAACAACGAGGGGTCCATGAGGTGCAGTGGGCCATTAGCAGCAGCACAACTCATGCAGTCTGCAACCTCACAGCCCGGCATACTTCCCACTGTATACTAACCATCACGGCCCGACATACTTCCCACTGTATAATAACCATAACGGCTAAACATACCTCCGACTGTATAGTAATCATCAAGCCAGGGATCCCTTCCTGGGTCTGTGAAGAATGCAGAAGGACATGCTGGGCGCAGCACCAGCCAAAACTAGAAATGAGTGGACAACCTAGAGAAAATCTGATTGCCTTCAACTACAAAGCAGGGCAACTTGCATGCTAAGAATCATAAGCAGCCAGTTATGGACGGAGCTCAGTGATACCAGAATCAATGGTATAGATGTATCTATAAGATCCTGCCACATTCAGTTATAAACGACTGTGGACAATGAATGAGACCATTGGAGGAGAGGGCTGCTCTCTAACAATGAAATCCCCAGTTATGCAAGACAGCAGCACATCAAGGAAAAAATAAAGCTGCTGTAACTGGAACAATCTTCAGCCAGAAGGGCTGACCAGATGATCCCTTTCAGCCTCCTTCAGTAGTCTCCAGCATCACATATCTCAATCTTCAGACAACTCAATTCACCCCACATAATGTCAACACATGGCTGGAGACACTGAAAACTGTGATTTAACACGAGTGATTGCCACATCTGTAACCAATCTGATTCATTCCAGCAAGAACAGAGGCCTTCCTAAAATATGATAAACTGCCCAAGTATGTCCTGTACATAAAAAGCAGGGCCCTTGTATTCCAGCCAGTTGCTGACCCATTGGTGCAGGGTCTTCCATGGAAATGTGAAGGAAGGTGTCAGCAATAATGGGATCCATCAGCAATAACCTGCTCAGTGTCATTCAGTTAATGTCCCATCAGGTTCACTCAGATCCGAGCCCATTGCACGCTCAGTTTAAAAGAGGAGAATTCCAAACGAGCAGTGAGCGTAATTACTGTTCACACTAAGGCACCATGTAACAGGATGTGACAATAAGATCCCGAGTATAATTATACTTACTCAAAATCTGGGGGAATTATTCTCCAGGTTGGAATTATCCCCAGCAACAATAATGCCTGTTGTCAGCGTGGTAATTCCCACCACAACAATAATGTACTCAGTGTGAGTAATTATCATCAGCAACAATGATGCCTGTTGTCAGTGTGAGTAATTCCCCCCACAACAATAATGCCTGTTGTCGGTGTGAGTAATTCCCCCCAGAACAATTATCTGGTTGTCAGTGTGAGTAATTATCACCAGCAACAATAAAATCTGTTGTCAGTGTGAGTAATTATCACCAGCAACAATAATGCCTGTTTTCAGTGTGAGTAATTCACCCACAAAAATAATGCCTGTTGTTAGTATGAGTAATGAACCCCAACAACAATAATGTCTGCAGTCAGTGTGAATAATTATCCTCAGCAACAATAATGCCTGTTGTCAGTGTGAGTAATTATCCCCAGCAACAATAGTGTCTGTGGTCAGTGTGAGTAATTATCCCAACAACAAATATTCCTCTGTCCCTGTGAGTAATTATCAACAACAATAATGTTTGTTGTCAGTTTGAGTAATTATCACCAGCAACAATAAAATCTGTTGTCAGTGTGAGTAATTATCACCAGCAACAATCATGCCTGTTTTCAGTGTGAGTAATTCACCCACAAAAATAATTCCTGTTGTCAGTGTGAGTAATTATCACCGGCAACAATAATGCCTCTTGTCAGTGTGAGTAATTATCCCCAACAACAATAATGCCTGTTGTCAGTGTGAGTAATTATCCCCAGCAACAATAGTGTCTGTGGTCAGTGTGAGTAATTATCCCAACAACAAATATTCCTCTGTCCCTGTGAGTAATTATCAACAACAATAATGTTTGTTGTCAGTTTGAGTAATTATCCCCAGCAAACATAATGCCTGCTGTCAGTGTGAGTACTTATCCCCAGCAACAATAATGCCTGTTGTCAGTGTGAGTAACTGGAACTCCAGGAGAGCTCTGCAGCAATTCCTCCGGAAAGAGAGTGTCCGAGGCTCAACCATTTCCAGCTGCTGCAATGACCTTCTCTCCATCATAAGGTCAGACGGGGCAATGTTCACAGATGATGACATTCCTGAAAAAGGCCATGCTGAAATGTAACAAGACCTGGAAATTATCCAGGTTTAGTATGACAAACGGCAACTAATAATCACGCCACATAAATATTAGACAAAAAAGTAACAATAAAGATTCAAACCATTTTGACCTTCCATAACATTCCCATCACTGAGTCCCCAACACGATGTTTATTAGAATCCTGGGTGCTATCATTGCCCAGAATGTGCCCTGGACAGGCCCCATAAATAATACTGCCTTTAAGAGCAAGTCAGATGCTAGGAAATCTGCAGTGAGCAACTGACCTGCTGATTCCTCAAAGGCTGTGATGAATTACATCCCAGGAATAACACATTTAATTACTATCACTTCCATGACCATTTATCCACTCCATCACTGATGCTCAATAGTGGTGTTGTATACCATTTACAAGGTTCACCGCACCAAGCTTTGTTGGAGAGCAACTTTGAAACCGACTTTAATCTAGAAGAACTAAGGCAGCGGGTTCTTTGGAAAACCAGCTAACTGCAAGCTCACTCCTTCATACGGTCAGATGTAATGATATTTGCTCATGCGTTTATAATTCCTTACTCCTCAGATCACGAAATCAGTCTGAATGCTGCAAGACTTAGATAACAGTCAGGCTTGGGCTGACAAGTGGCAAATAACATTCGAGCCACACAAATGTCAGACAATAGCCATCATAAACCATCCCACCATCGCTATTCAACATTCAAAGACAGTACGATTGCTGAATCCATTGGCACTAACATTCTCAGGTTTATCTAAGACTATACAGCTGCTGTAGTTAGAGCATCAGGTCAGAAGTTAGGAAGCCTGCAGCGAGTAACTTTTTTTTCCTGCCTTGCCAAAGTCTGTCCAAGATCTCCAAGGTTCAAGTCAGGATTTGATGGAACAATCTCCACTTGTCTTATGAGTGCAGCTCCAACAGTACTCAGACAGGTTGACACGATTAAAGACTAAGCAGCCCACTTGATTGGTCCCCATCCACAATGACATCCTCCCTCCCCCAAAGACACTCAGTAACAGGTGTGAGTACCATCGCCCTCCTTCGACAGTACCATCCACACTCATTACCACTGCCACCAGGAAGGAAAAGGGCAACAGTGATCATAATTCATTTGATTTTAACTTAAGTATTGTAATGGACAAAGCAAGACTAAGTGTTGGAGTTTTCGTGTAACTCGGTCTAACTTTATTAAACTGAGAAGGGATTTCTTCAAGTGAACAGGAAACAATAACGAGAAGATGAGTCAGAAACAAAGCAGTGGCAGGTATTCTGAGGGGAGATTAAAGTGGTTCCCAGAAACTGTGATCTCACAGAATAAAATAGCGTCAGACTGCTAAATCCAGAGTTCTCTTGAAATCTAGGAACACACAGACAGAACAGGAAAGCCTACATAAGACAGTGGGAACTCAATACCCCAGAAAGCTGAGAGGAGTGCGGAATGTGGAGGGGTGAGGTCCAAAGCGAAATTAGGAAGCAAACAGTGTGTGTGAAATTATGCTGGCAAGACATATCAAACAATCTTTAGCAGATTTCTTTTCAAAACAGAGAAGGAAAAGTGAAATAACGAATATCAAAGGCAAACAATGGAAACCACATGTAGCTGTGGATGGTTTGTATATGGTTCTGAGTTTCAATTAAAGTTAAAACTGACCTCTTTTCCTGACCAAATTAGAGTTCCAGTCAAACCTTCCCAGCCTCATTCTTGCCCCATTGAAGGTTGCTCGCAGTCAACTAATGATTCTCAGTCTCAATTATTGCATATCATTCTCTACCATTTTCCTGAACTTTACGATAAAACGATCGCTGCACCCCAAAACGTTCCCCTACTGACACTGGATCCCACCTCTTTCCCAAGGACAAGGTCCAACAGTACATGCTCTCTTGGGCTGGACACATACTCCTGAAGTGAGCATCCTCCATGTAAGCCAGAAACACTCGCCCCTCATGACTCTTCACAACGAGTAACCCAGTCAATATCTGGAAATATTAAGTTTCTCAATATTAGTAGTCTGTAGTATTGTCATCGCTCTCAAATGCCCTTGCATATTTATTCTCTCTATCCTTTCCAATGGTTTCTGACCGGCAGACTGTACCTCACAGTTTACTTGTATACTTTTTGTTCTGTATTTATCTCCAGTCAAATTCATTCTGTCCTTGGACAGATCCTCTTTCTCTTGGACTCTTTAACTAACGCTAATCTAAACCCATACTTCTACCTTCAACCTTTCCCTTCCCTTCTGTCATTTTGGAATCCTTCATACCCAGCAATATTTAACACCAAGTCCTGCCATTCCTTGAGCCAGCTCTGGGTGATCAACACATCAGATTACCACACAGCAATCTGCATCTGGAACTCCCCACACTTCGAGTCTTCATGTCCATGCAGAGTACCTCAGATTAAGGCTTTCTTTCTTACTCCATCTTCCACTGTTAAACATGTTGTTGTAAATTAGTACCAACTGCATCTCCCATTATTTTGAAAATCCTGGTACTCTCCTCTACAATTCCCTTTTGGATCATGAGCACACGCCAAGTTATTTTCAATCCCTCCCAAACACCCGTAAGAAATTCAGTCCCAGCTCTGTCACTTTAGCCCATCCAGCTTATACAGTTACTGCCTTCCCCAGAACCAGTCCCAATGTCCCAGGAATCTGAAGGCTTTCCTGCTGCACCATCATTCCAGTCACACTTTCATCTACCTAAAACTCCGAGTCCTGTTCTCACTTGCGCACGGCACTGGCAGTAACCCAGGGATTGCTACATTGGAGTTCCTGCTTCCTAACCATCCACCTTGCTCCCTAAATTCTGATTCCCAGACCACTTCACCCTTCCTACCCAGGTCATTACTACAAAAACGGACATGACCTTTGAATGCTCAGTGAACCCCAGATGAATGTCCTGCAGACACAGTGACATTCTTAACCCCACTATCCTGTAATTACAGACACACCGACACCTCTTCAATTTCCTGACATCCCTGTGATTGTTGCTCCTCCTTTCTTCTCCCTCCCCTCCTGTACGGTAAGGCTGCTTATGGTGCCACAGACATGGCTCTGACTGCCCTCCCCTGAGCAGTCAGTACCTTCATCAGCTTTCTAGCTTGGAAACTGATTTGGGAGGGAGACACCGGTATATTCCTGGATTCCGTGGCTGTTTCACTTCAATTGCTTGGGCGCCGATTCCCTTCCTTATTCCAAGCAGCCATGTGTCAGGATGATTTGTTCTGTGTGTGTGCGCTATCCCTCTAACTCTCAGCATCACAAAGTCTCTAGTCAGTGTCTGATCTCTATGACCCAGTGTTCATCTAGGACATGAGCAGGGGCTATGACTTCCCAATGCAACAGGAACCATTTTCCTTCTGACAAACATGTCTTGCCTTGTCGTAAAATGCAACATGCCTCGAGTAACTTAATTTATTACTTAGAATGAAGTTAACATCCGGGTAATAACAATATGGTTAAGTACCTTATTCCACTGTGGCTTATTGAGCTTAATTTATGCTACTGGCTCAGTACAATAAATTCACATACACCTCATATTTCTGAGTTCAATCCTTACTTTAGAAGTTGAAAAAATAAATTTGCTGACTAACAGCAATTAACTGATAGTCACTAATAACGGTTTATTATCAGCCAATGAACTTACAGCATTTTCTGTGATGGCTCTTACACTTCTTTCAACCTCAGTGCAGGCAGGTCCCAGCAGCAGAACCTTATCTCTGTGACTCCCAGGTACGTGTAATCCTCCAGCTCTCACTCCACTCTGCTCCCTCACAGGGTCACGGTCTCTGTGACTCCCAGGGACGTGTAATCCTCCAGCTCCTACTCCACTCTGCTCCCTCACACGGTCACCGTCTCTGTGACTCCCAGATACGTGCAATCCTCCAGCTCTCACTCCACTCTGCTCCCCCACAGGGTCACCATCTCGGTTACTCCCAGATACGTGTAATCCTCCAGCTCCCAATGCACTCTGCTCCCTCACAGGATCACCGTCTCTGTGACTCCCAGGGACGTGTAATCCTCCAGCTCCTACTCCACTCTGCTCCCTCACAGGGTCACCGTCTCTGTGACTCCCAGCTACGTGTAATCCTCCAGCTCCTACTCCACTCTGCTCACTCACAGGGTCACCGTCTCTGAGACTCCCAGGTAAGTGTAATCCTCCAGCTCCCACTCCACTCTGCTCCCTCACAGGGTCACCGTCTCTGTGACTCCCAGAGACGTGTAATCCTCCAGCTCCCACTCCACTCTGCTCCCTCACAGGGTCACCATCTCGGTTACTCCCAGATACGTGTAATCCTCCAGCTCCCAGTCCAGTCTGCTCCCTCACAGGGTCACCGTCTCTGTGACTCCCAGGCATGATTATGCCAAGATCCTCAGTGCTGATTTATATTCTCCCAGGTGTGTGTCAGCCTCAAGCTCCTGCTCCAAGTTGCTCGCTCACATATTCACTCCCACTGTGACTCCATCCTGATTTCGAACCTCCTGATCTGCTGCTTCTCCAACTCCAAGTCCCAGTCAGCCTCGATCCTCGCTGCTGATGTATATTCTCCCGGTCTGTGCTGCTCTCTCTCGGGTTCCTTCCCTTTGTGACTCCCAGGTAATGGTCGGCCTCAAGCCTCAGCTGAGATTTATAATATCGCATTCCGCACTGCTCTCTTACAGGATCGCCGTTGTGCCTGGAAGACAGTGAAAACGATGAGGATTAGACAGAGCAGAGGATGTTACAGTAACTGAGAGAACTGTATGGGATGGAACAGGTTATCTGGGGAGGTATGCAGACCTGCAGTGCCTAAAGCAGGTTACTGGAAGATACAGCGAGAGTTGCAAGCGCTGAAGACAGCAAAGGAAATAGAGAGACAATGGCTTATTCATGATGCAATTTTGTAGAGTCTAAAGGGCTTTTTCTGAGCTGCTTACAGAGATGCATAGACTTTAACAAATGCAAATTGAGAGCCAGCGAGTGTTGTATGGTACTGGAAACTGTTGGATGTTACAGAGTTCGAAGACGTTCAGTAACTGGGTGGAATAGAAACTTTTGGAGCTCTGATGGTATTCTAGAACCCTCAGGACATGAGGAGGTGCAGAGAATGGGAGCATTCCAACTAGTGGGATTGTAGGAACTGGAAGTCCTGAGATGAATAAGAAGGAAGAAAAGTACCAATTTAGCACACGCAACCATTGTCATTATAGAGATTTAAGGAAGGAAACCTGTGCTGTCATTGATTACAATTATATGGAGAGTTACAGAAGCTGAAGGGACTACCAATTTAAAAAAGGAGTGATTTTACGTGATTAGAATTTAAGCAAGATTAAATACATTTTAGTGATCTCTAGCACAGATGGGAATGGAGGAGGTGAGATATTGCGAGCAACTATAAGAGTTATAAGTCGGGGAGGATGTCAGATACAAAAGGGAGAGCTGCATTGTCTGTGTGCAGTTACACACATGAGGAGTATTGTAGCGCGTGCTGGAGAGGACACACATAACAACAGTTCCAACGGCTGGTGCAGTTGCGCAGGAATGCAGCTCACTATCACCTTCTCAGGGACAACACCAAATAAACAATAAATGCTGGCTCAGCCATCAATGCTCATGTTCAGGAATGAATGTGTAAAAGATCTACAAGTAGCACTGAGGTCACTCAGGAAGGCACTTTCAGCAGCCCTTCACAAACCCGTAACCACTATGCCCTGGAAGAACAGGAGCTCCCGGTGCACGAGAACACCAGCATTTTCAAGGTGCCCTCCAAGACACGCTCCATCCTCCCAGCACTGTGTCTGTCCCTACACGCAAAAGACTGCAGTGGGTCAGGAAGGCAGCTTCCCCAGGGAATTACAGATGGGAAAGTAATGGAAAAACTCTGCTGGTTACAGCCAGACAGAAAAATAAATCCAGCAGTGTGTGTGAAATGAAATTTCCATTTCAGAACAACATGCTGAACATGGATAGAAGATTTGTCTGATGGGCACAAGACAGAGAGTGTGAAGAAAGGGGTCTTTTTCACGATGGGAACTGGTGATTAGGGGAGCTCCGCAGGGGTCAGTGTTAGGATGACACTCTACATGTTATACATTAAGAGTCTGGACAAAGGATGTGAAAGGGTACGAGAAATGGGTTTCCAAGAAAGATCCCAGGGATGAAATTCGTGTCATATGAGGAGCAGGTGAAGTCTCTGGGTCTGCACTTGATGAAGTTTCAGAGGCCCTGGCAGAATCTCATTCAAACTTACAGAATACTGAGGGGCCTGGATGGTGTGAACGTGGGCAAGATGTTTCCACGATCAGGCGAGACTCGGGGCCAAGGGCCCAGCTTCAGACTGAAGGGATGACCATTTAGAATGGAAATGTGGAGGAATTTATTCAGCCAGAGGGTGATAGATCTGTGGAACTTACTGCCTCGGGGGTATGTGGAGGCGAGTAATTCAGTGCATTTAACTCAGAGATAGATAGGTTCTTGGTGAGTAAGGAGATCACCAGGGTTACAGGGAGTAGGCGAGAGAATGAGGTTCAGAGACAATTCAGACAGAATCGAATGGTGTCACAGACACGATGGACCGAATGACCTAGTTCCACCCTATATATGATGGTGTTATGGACGGTCCTCATTCCATGGGTTTCTAAGTGTGCAGTTTTCATTTCTGGCTTATCGTTTACAATACATTCAAGCACTTTCCTGATCATTACGGTCACCTCTTGGTTTCAGAATGACTGCAGAAAGCTACACCACAGAGTAACTTGGGAATCCTTGTGCATAAATCTCATAAAGGTGTTATACAAGGCCAGCAGGACATAGAGAAGGCAAATGGAATGCTGGGATAGACTCCAAAGGGAATGGAGAATTTAAAAAAAAGGGAAGGTTTGGAACAACTACAGAGGACTCCAGTAAACCCACACTGAGAATACTGTGAACAGGTTTGGTCCCCTATCTAGGGGGAAAATGTTCTTGCGTTGAAGGCAGTCCTGATAAGATTTAACAGACCGATCCTCAGAATTGAGCGATATTGATGGGAAAAGATTGAGAAGTTTGAATGTGATCTCATTAGCATTTAGAAAATGAGGCAAATTTATTGATAACCGAAGATTCCTCTGTTCTTGCAAGTTTGGTTTCTGATATGTTGGTTCCCCTGACCGAGGATCTGTAACCGGAGATAAAGGGGAATGCAGGCACGAGGTAACCTTAAGAAAAATGCTGGGTTGTAGAGGCTGGAGGAAGTTACAGAGTTCGGTAGTTCGAAATCACTGTTGGTGGCTAGAGATCAGATAGGTTGTCGGGCTGAAATATGTCACTTAGAGGTACAGGAAAATCAGTCCAGAAGGAGTTACATTGATCGGGAGGAATATAGGTTCTAGAGATGACACAGATAAGGGCGGCAGTTGGAGATAAAGGAGATACAGAAACTGGGAGGGATGTGGGGACTGGAGATTACATAGATTGGGTGGTAGTTGGATCTGCAGGATTTTATAGAGAAAGGGAGGATTAGACGGACTAGAGATTACACAGATTGGGGTGGTAGTTGGAGCTACAGACATTTATAGAGAAAGCGAGGATTGTACTGACGGGAGATTACACAGATAGGGGTGGTAGTTGGAGCTACAGGAGTTTATAGAGAGAGGGAGGATTGGAGGGGCTGGAGATTACACAGATTTGGGAGGTAGTTGGAGCTACAGGAGTTTATAGAGAAAGGGAGGATTGGAGGGACTGGAGATTGCAGAGATTGGAGTGGTAGTTGGAGCTGCAGGATATTACAGTGAAAAGAAGCTTGGACTGACGGGAGATAACACAGATATGGATGGTAGTTGGAGCTGTAGGACTTACAGAAATGGGGACAATTGTAGGGACTGGAGAGGACACGGGTAGGGATGGTAGTTGGAGCTGCAGGAGTTTATAGAGATGGCAGAACTGTTGGTACTGGGGACTACATTGACATGGACAATAGTTGGAGCTGCAGGAGTGAGTGAGATTTGGAGGGCTGAAGGGGCTGGATCAGTTCACACAGCAAGAGAGAATTGTCGGATTGGAGGGGCCAGAGATGATGATGGTTATAGGGCTGCAGGAGTTCAGAGAACTAGTGAGCGCTGTGTAGGTAGGTTTGAAGCATTCCCATCAGATACACAGAGATGTTGAGTGCTGTTCAGGAGTTGATTACAGAAATCGAGAGAGTTTCAGGTACTGGAAGATATGACAAAGACAGTAAGCTGTAGTATTTGAAGAGGTTACAGCATCCATATGCATTGAGAAGTTGGAGGCTGCTACAGGTGTTAAACATGCAGCAGGGGATCAATAACCTTGTATTGATTAGGATGATTGGAAGCTGTGGAGATAAAGAACGAGAATTGCTGGAACTGAAGAATATCACAGATGAGGAGTAACATATGTACTAGAGGTGTTAGAACATGAGATGTGCTGTATTCAATGGAGTCAGGGAAGATACACGGAGATCTGAAGGGACTACAGGTGATATAAAGGATAGTAAGGCTCCTCAGTGTCGGATGGGGGCAGTTTTCACAGACAGGGAGATTGTTTTTTGGGATGATGTTATTTACAGACATTAAGAGTGCTGTATAGAATTGAGGAACGAACAGAGATATGGAAGGCTGTAGTTAATGAAGACATTTGTTGTTGTCGGATGCTGAGGTTCTGGAAATTATGTGGACCGGAAAGCTGGACAATCTGCCAGAGCTGACAGAGATAGGAACAGCAATAGAGCCGGAGACACTAACACAGAAAGGGAGTATTGCACACATTGGAGGGGGTTTCCGCTTTAGGGATAGTTGTAGGGGAGTGTAACATTTACACAGATAGCGGTGTAAGAGCTGGAGAATATTATGGAGATGATCAGACTAGAGGAACTTACATTGACAGAATGGGTGATAGCAACAGTAGGATGTTACAAAGATAGTGAGTCTTGTAGGAACTGGATTGGGAGAGTCACAGGCATTGGAGTGGGTTTTGCAGGGAGTGCTACAGGGACCTGAGAGGATTACGCAGATAGGGATGATTGTAAGATCTCCACATTATCATCGGCTTTCAGGAGTGGAAGAAGTTACACAGATAAGGAGGGATATTGGAGCTGTGGGAGTTCCCAGGGAATAGAATGTTTGGAGGGTTTGGGTCTGTTTATAGATAAAGCGGTTATGTTTAGTGACAGTAACATGGAACACAGAGGGCGAGTTTAGATTAGATGCCCCACAGCATGGAAACAAGCACTTCGGCCGAACAAGTCCACACCAACCGTCCGGAGCGTAACCCAACCCGACCCATCTCCCTGTGATTATTGCAACTAACACTACGGGCAATTTAGAATGGCCAATTCAACTGACCTGCATGTCTTTGGACTGTGGGCGGAAACCGGAGCATCCAGACGAAACCAACGCAGACATGGGGAGAATGTGCAAACTCCACACAGACAGTCACCCAACGCTGGAATCGATCCTGGATCACTGGAACTGTGAGGCATCATTGCTCACCACTGAGCCAACGTGCTGCCCCCAAATTGCAGAATTACACAAAGAGAGGATGTTTGAGGTGCTGAGAGAAATGTCGGGAGTGGAGGAGAGATGTGGAGTGCTGTTGCGGCTGGAAAGTGTCTGGAGGTGTTTATATAGATAAGGAGGTCGGTAGGGATCGGAGATAGTTACTGAGGTTGTGTGGTGGTATAGGCTAGGTGGCAAGAATGTGATCTGCCTGCAGAAGGTTATAGTCATATCATGTTCTCTTGGGACTTGAGGAAGGTACATAGGTGGATATTTTGGTCTAGCCTGGAGGATTTTACAGAGATGGGGTTGACTGTAGGTATTGTGCAAAACTACAGAAATTGGAATCATTGTACTGAGTGCACGATGAGATTATTGAGATTTGGCATGTTGAGACTGGACCAATTTACAAATAGGGAGAGATGTCAACATTGGAGTAGTTTTCAAATATACACCAGGATTCTGGGAGGAGTGGATGATACAGTAATAGGAAATTTTGGGAATTACAAGCATTAAAAATGCTGGCGTAGATGGGTTGGGCCGAAAGGTATGTTTCCTTGCTGTATGACACTATCACATGACAAGAGACAGTGTGAGAGAGGGAGGAGAGAACAGAAAGATCCCAGTTTTCAATACAAAATCCTTGAGCGAGGCCTGCTTCCCATCTGTTGTCCTGATCCTCACTATGACAGCACAGGCATGGATGAATAAATGTGAACTCCCGATGCTGTTTCGGGAAGGCTCAGTACAGTAGATCTGAAAGTCATCCTCTCACAAGAGGGTGGGAATTGAGCCTGGGACCATCATGCTCTGTGTTCACCCTTCAACACAGTACCTATGTCATGTTATCTGAACCAAAGTTCCATCCCTTAAATGTTCTCTGCTCTGTTCACTGTGAGTGATCCTATCTCGCTGCAGGATTTATTGAAGGCTCTCACTCTCCGTCGCTCTGGCTGACCAACCGTCTTCAATATGGTGATAGACTAGACAGGAGTTGGGAATTCTGCTGAGTCAGGAATATCCTGAGTACCTACATGAGGAAGAGAAATAGACAGAATGGTAAATCAGACTGATGTAGTGAGGGTAACACATGGAGAATGACACTGAGTCCCACAGAGATCTGGAATATCCCAGTCTCCATCCCTGGCCTGTGCTGCTGCTTGTCTCTGGAGTGGAGAATTCTGTTGTCTCAGGATCTGGAGTAGCTGCAAAAGGTGCAGTCACCGGCAGCAATTAGACCCTCACAGTGACAGATACCACATGGAGAGATACTGAGTGATAACACCAGAGTGCCGGAAGGTATCAGGATCAAACCACGGTCAAGATGAAGGGGTTTGATGCATGCTGCAAAGGGATCAATACTCAGGGCTGAGTGAGCTATCAGTGGGCCAGGCGATGGACTAGAGTTACTCTCACTAGCCTGTTCATCCAGAATTTAATGGTGGTGTCAGGGAAACCCATCTGACTGCTTAATATCGTATAAAGAAGGAAATCTGTCTTAAGCAGACGCTCTGGCCTACATATGAATCCAGACCTAGAGCAATGGGATTGACTCTCAACTGCCCTCTGAAATGGTCTGGCAAGCCACTCAGCTCTCGGGTAACTGGAAGTGGGCATGAAATGCTGACCAGCCAGAGACAGCAAAATCCTATGAGTGCACTAAAAACAACACTGCTGAAACCAGTGTCCTGGTTAATCATGTCGGTAGGTTTATGGACAGGGCTTTAAACTGGCAGAGAGGATGCAACAACAGGGTTCAGGTGAAATGAGCCTTCCAAATGCAAAGAGAAAATGTGAAGCCTTGGAACAGCATGGGAACGTGGCTGAAGACAAGCAGAAAGGAACAGGAAGAGAGAGAGTTTAACTAAAACTGTACATCAGCAAATCGGTTTGTGACAGAACATTATGGGAAAGAGTAAATAATAATGTTTTTATTTGGAATTGCCAAATATTTCTGCAACAAGGTAATAGACTTGTGACACAGAGATAAATGAGATTTGGTCAGCAGAGAGACGTAATTACAGGGTGAACAAAGGTGGAGCATAACTATTCAACGGTAAACAACCTTACAGGATCTCAGGCAGAATGCAAAAGCAAGATGGGAACCCTGACAGTAATGGCAACAAAGGCATTACAGAGAAAGCATTTGGCATCAGATTATGCAGCTGAATCATCCTGAATGCAAATTCTGGCTGCTACTACGTGTCAAACAAAATAGGCAGGATAACAGTTTTTACACTGCTGACAGTATTGCTCATCCCTGATTTAAACAGGAAGTCATTTGAATTTGTAGCAAAGGTGGCGTGATAATTTTGGGAGACGTCAACCTTTGTATAATCTTGGACAGACACATTGGCAAGAGTGATATTATCCAAGATCCTCTTTGAATGTTTTAGTCAGAGTATCTTTGAATAACACATTGTGAAACTGGCTAGGGATGTACCTATCTCAGGTCGACCGTTGGGTGATGAATCTGAGTGAAGGAGCAATATCACACCGAGATTCTCCAGGAAATTATCCTGGAATTCAAAGAGATTATGACATTTTAAAGTGACCATAAAGCACATCCGAACATCAGTAACAAAGCCAATTACATGATTTTGAGAGAGAACTGACAAAAATAAACAGGGTAAACAGACTGAAATACCAGGCTGTAAATGAACTGTGGAAAACATTTACAGCCAGGGTGTCCTAGAGACGTACAGCTCTTAAACAGACCCTTCAGTCCAACTGGTCCACGCAGACCAGCTATCCTTTCCTAAACCTGTCCCATCTGCCAGCACTTGGCCCATATCCCACTAAACCCTTTTTATTCATTTACCAATACAGATGCCGTTTGAATGCTGCAATTGTACCAGCTTCCACCACTTCCTCTGGCAGTACATTCCATACATTCACCACACTACGTGAAAACGATGCCCTTAGATCCCTTTTAAATCTATCATCTCTCACCCTAAACCTATGCCCTCTATCTTTGGTCTCCACCACCTCAGGGAAAAGACCTTATCTGTTTATCCTGTCCATGCCGCTCATGATTTTATAAACCTCAAGAATGTCACACCTTAGCCTCTGACGCTCCAGGGCAAACATTCCCAGTCGTTTCAGCCTCTCCCTATAGATCATATCCTCCAACCCTGGCAACATCCTTGTGGATCTTTTCTGAACACTTTCAAGTTTCACAACATCTTTCCGATAGGAAGGAGACCAGAATTACACGCAACATTCCAACAGCGGCCTACCGAATGACCTGTACAGCTGTAAAATGACCTCCAAACTCTGATACTCAATGATCTGACCAACAAAGGAAAGCATACCTAACACCTTCTTCACTATCCTATCTACCTCTGACTCCACATTCAAGGAGCAATGCACCTACACTCCAAGGTCTCTTTGTTCAGCAACACTCCCTCTAACTTTGCCATTAAGTATATTAATCCTGCTAAGATTTGCTTTCACAAAATGCAGCACCTCGCATTTATCTGAATTAAACTCCATTTGTCACTCCTCAGCCCATTCGCCCATCTGATCAATATCCCATTGTACTCTGAGGTAACCTTATTCACTGTCCACTATATCTCAAATTTTGGTGTCATCTGCAAACTTATTAAAGGTACCTCCTACGTTCATTTATATAATGATGAAAAGTAGTGGACCCAGCACCGAACTTTGTGGCACACCATCGGCACAATAGAACAGTGCAGCATAGCAATAGGCCCTTCGGCCCACCACAATGCTATTCTCAACTCATCCCATCTGAATGTACATAGTCCATATCCCTCTATTCCCTGCCTGTTCATGTTTCTGTCGAGATGCCACTTCAAAACTTTACTCACATTTCTGTTTCAAGACCTCGCTTGGCAACTTCCACTCTCTGAAAAAAAAATCTTGCCTCACACACATCATTTAAACTTTCTCTTTCTCATCTTAAACCTCTGCGCTCTAGTATTTGAAACTTACACATTGGAAAAGAGATTCTGACTATCCACATTATCTATCCTGTCCTAGCGTTATATCCCTGTACCTGATCGCCTGTCAGCCTCTGATACTCTCACAAAGCAATCCATCTTTGTTTAATTTCCTCTTAATCCTAACACATCTTTAAAAACACAATACTGGTAAAGTGCTGATAAACCCTTTTTGTACCCTCTCCAAATCCTCCAAATCCTTCCTATTTTGAGATGAGAACTGCACAAAGTACTCCAAATGTGGCCAAACAAACGTTTTATTCAATTACAACATCAGATGCAAACCACGATACCCAACGTTGTGGCCGATGAAGGCCAGAGTTATATTTGCTTTCTTTCCCATTTGAAACACTTCTGTTGCCATTTTCAGGATGTCACTGGCTAGCACCAAAATCATAATAGAAACGTCAAAGATTTTAGTCTGCCGGGAGGTTAAACAAATGTTGATCCCTGTTCCGTTATGAGAACTTGGGAAGCTGACAAAGTGTGACATCAAACAAGCGATCAAGGAAGTGGGTTTCAAGGCGCATTTTGTGACATAAAACAAAGTTTGTATCACAAAACTGATTTGAACGAATTTGTTCTGCTCGAGGTCATCATCTTTTGTCAGACTAAAAACGACTCAGAATTTAGTTCTTCTATAACTCAGTGGTTCGAGGCTGGTTTTGTACCTCCATTCTCACGGCAGCCTTGCTGAATTTCCTTACAACTTTGCAACAAGCATCCGAAGGTGCGTTGTATGTGTTGTTTGGACTTATTTTTGAAGGAAAAGCTGAAAGTCATTTTTTTACGCAGACCAGGCCTCATCTGTTTCAGTTTGGAAGTCCACGTCCATGTTTTTCCTCTGAGGACCATGTGGATGTCAAGCTTCTGATGTGAATAATGTCTTCGTTTGGCAGGAAGAAAAACGTAACTCATTAGAGGCAATAAACTAACGGTGAAACAGTAGGGGACGAAAACTTACAGGGATGCGGCTGTGTGCTTCTGTTCCTTATGTAGAGACAGGAATGCGCTGGAATCCAAATTAAACCGGTCAGAGGCTGGAAGAGCACAGCTAGCCAGTCTGCCTCAGAGGTGGAGACATCTACGGTTTGCAGATACCAAATATTCACGATTGGGGCAGTCTTCGAAGGACAGCCTCCTGCCAGTTTACCCCTCTGCTTATGTCAACAGAATCGGGTTTTAAATCTAGTAATGAAGAAAGAAGAGGCCAAACGTTTCAATTCCTCATTTTATGTTAGTTGGGATGTCCTGAGGCCTTTGTCACTGTCAAAAAATGTGTCTGTATAGTTCCATCTATGGGTTAAAATGAGGTTCAGTCCTCCCCCAGGTCATGAACAAATGTGACGGTATCTGACTTCAGTCTCTATCGCTGGTTCATTTGAAATTAAAACTTTGCATGGAAAGTCTCATTGAGACAAACACTTCAGACGTCAGGCTAGATTAGAATACTTACAGTGTGGAAACAGGCCCTTCGGCCCAACAAGTCCACACCGACCCGCCGAAGTGCAACCCACCCATACATTTACCCCCTTACGTAACACTACGGGCAATTTAGCTTGGTCAATTCACCTGACCCGCACATCTTTGGACTGTGGGAGGAAACCGGAGGACACAGAGGAAACCCACGCAGACACGGGGAGAACGTGCAAACTCCACGCAGTCTGTCGCCTGAGTCAGAAATTGAACCCGGGTCTCAGGCGCTGTGAGGCAACAGTGCTAACCACTGTGCCAACGTGCCGCCCATTACTGTGACTGTGGGCCAAGTAGTGGTAACTGAAAAGGAGAATGGATGGATGTTTGATGACTGGTACTGACATGTTGTATTATTCTGTGCTGTAAAAGCACGGTGTCACGAACATTCTTTTCGATAGAAATGTCTCATCACAGGAAAAGAAATCTCTGCTGTTAAGAGAAGACACAATTGAAGTAGAGCATCTTTGACTGGAATCACATGACAAACGCGTCCGCATGTGCCTTGCAATATTGTACAGGGCCATAAGGTGGCTCACTGGTTATCAGTGCTGCCTCACAGCGCCAGAGATATGATTTGCCTGCAACTGGGTTGACTGTCAGTAAGGTGCCTAGTTCAGGCGCAAATGAAGAGAGAAAGGGTAAGGAATTGTTCTGTGAGGGTTAATCCCTGGAGGATTGCTGTGCATTGGTTGCATTGAATAGCCAGTTTCTGAACTGTAGGCATTCTATGTTCCCTTAGTGTGTTGCTTTAGCAAATGTTCAGACCAGGGAGAAAAGTGAGGAAAAACTGTCACTTCCCAGTCAGGGATTGATCCATTACGCGACAACCAACGGATTCCCTTTTGCCTGAAATAGCTCCTATTTTCCCTACATTGGTAATGGCAGTACACAGCTTTAGACCGGGTTTTAATGTGTTGCATTGGACCCAGCATCCTTTCCCAACATGGACTATGCAGGGATATAAAGAGATAATAAAAGACATGGATGGCGATGACTGGAATGAAAAGACGTCAGGAAGAATGGACAGCGTTTACTTGGAAACAAAAAAATGGAAAGGAAGCCATCGATGTAGTGAGTGGTAATGCCATTTGAAAAGACAAGGCGAGGTTTCGTGGGTTGGTGGAAAAAACGAATAGATCATGTGGCGTGACACCAGGTAAAACTGAGTTGTGTCCGTATGGAAGGTTTCCAGGCGATGAGAATTTGGTGAGAGTAAACAGGAGGGAAATTCCTTCATTCAGATGGATCTATATCAAGACTTTAGAACTTCAAAACCAGCGATGAATGATAAAGAGAAGTTTGGAAAGTTATGCTTTTCCTTCTACAGCAGTTGAATTCGGAAATGATTACTTTTTTGCTGGAAAGATTATTGAGAAGCTGATCCTAATATATTTGTGAAGACGCGTGCAGACACGCAAGGAATGAATTTCACCGTGACAGGGAGTCTGGGCGGCCATGATGGGTACGCGTTACGTGCACACTCTGTAATTGGTTAAAGTTAATTGGAAAGAAACTTCATAACACCTGCAACTGAGTGCGACTAAGGACAGAATGTGCTGATTGTGAGGAAAGGTTCAGCAGCTTGTTCCACGTGACCTTCTATAAATTGTACAAAAAACTGAGCATGAAAGGGAAGCCGGTTAGCTCAGTCTGCTGCATAACTGGTTTATGATATAAAGTGAAACCAATAGTGTGGGATTAATTCTCGAAATGTCTCAGCATGCCCTCAGGATCATGATCGCCCAACTCAGCTAATACTTTCGACGATGGCGATAATCAAAGTGAAACTATGCTATCGTGAGTGGGAACTGACCTGCCAATGTAATGCACCTTTATCCTTTCATGTGTTGCATTGGAACATTTGGCTGCAATCACAGAGAAGGGAGTGAGTCCATATGCTGCTCACTCATCTCCCCCAAAATATCCATTAACAAGACGCGAAAAATATTCCTACTGCAATTCTGTAATCTTCACAGCAATACATAAAAATATCGTTATCGTTTCGATTCCAGTTTTTGTGGTAACAGTCAAAATGTCCAATGAGATAAATCTAATATTTTGTGGATTGCTTTAATGGCCTGTGCGAGCTTGCAGAAAAATCAGTGGTATGAAAAGAGCTAAACATCCTTTCCAGAATTTAACACAGCGCAGGATCAGCGGTATGAAACACGTCATTTTTTGCAAAAATCACCTCTGTATCTCTATTGAGTGTTGGATATTCACTCAGGGAGTATTTATGGCTGGTCTTAAGTAACTGAGGCATTTCCCAAGGACAGAGCACTGCAAAAAAATCATATTTCTTTTCGAATAAATGCTGTTTTACTCAACGTTCTTTTGCAACTTTTAAATATATATGCACAGACATATACATGCATGCACACATACATTTATATCTGTGTGGATATATAAATATGCGCATATATGCGCGTGTGTGTGTGCATTCAGGACATTAGTAATGGATAGCCGGCCATTTCAATATTCTTCCTGTAGAATGTGAGAGCTTAGAGATTACAATAATGTCCCTGAAATGTGGTGAAAATGTGGCATCGAAAAATGTGGCGAAAATCAACTTTATTGAATGCTGCGTACGTTTACTGTTGTGTCCTGAGTTGATCACCAGAAATATTATGTCGCCACTGGACTGGGGTTTTCCATCGATCGGCTTCACTTCGTCAGGGAATTCGATTCACTGAAATTTCACCAACTTTCTTTGGCATGTTCATATAACACATCGACCCACACTGCACACAACGACAACAATATTCAGCATACTGCACCCACGAGAACTTGGCATGGTTTTTATAAACAGTGAAAATTGAATAATGTTATGCAAGGGCAACGTGAATTCCAATTTAATTGCTGAAGACGCAAGAATCCAGAGTAAGAATTAAAATGTCAGAACTTCACGTTCATTACCTTGGCCAGAATTCCAGCCCAGCAAAGGGGAAATCTGCCCCTGAATCCTCTGAATCCATGCATTTGCTTGCTCCTGGTGTCTGCTTTGAAACCCATGCGAAGCAACATTCAGCCTGAAGGAGAACTTGTCAGATCCCTCCGCTGTCTGATCTAAAGCTGAAACAAGAGCTGTCTATTCCAGCTGGAAGGGAAGGGATGTGGAGGTGAAACCAAAATATTTCGTGGTGTTTAATTCATATTGTTATTATTACGATTGTTTAAAAATCTGGACCAGAAATGGCACAGACACAAAGGAGCCCAATGTTAATACTGATCTCGCCCCGCTCCATGATTCAATATCATCATGGCTGACACAACAATTATGTGTCTTTTTCCAGCCTATCCGCATCATCGTGTTGCATACTGACTAACAGATCTTTATTGATCTCTATCATAAATAGACATCGAAAATTTAAACTTGTGAGAGGAAAGTGTTCCGTTTCGAGACAGTTGGGTTTCTGCACGAATACTGTTGGTTTTGCAGATGAGCAGCCGAGTCTGCTCTGGCCACCTTCCAAACCATGAACTAGAATTCGACTCGGATGGGACTCAAACACACAACCTTTGAATTACAATTTGAGCAGGGACATAGAAGTCCAACGCGCTATCCATTGCGCCACAGAGCCACGCCTATAGATCCCTTTGAACACACAAATATGTCTTTGAACCATTGCGTTCAGGACACCCATCTCGCATCTGTCTGCCCTGGTCACACTTATCCAGTACCTATTCCTTATCCACGTGTGCTCTGGCTCTTCAAGTGTTCGTCTACAGACTGCTGGAATGTTCTCATGACACGTAGCTTTACCACATGCTCAGATAATGATTTCCAGATAAGCAACATTCTACTGGTGAAAGCATTCTCGCAAATTCTCCTCAAAACATCTTGTCTCCTGTATTTCATTTATGTCACTCTATTCCTTCCAAATATAGTCTGATCCCTCTCATACATATCTATCCTTTTCATAAAATGTTCATGTGAATAGGTTACTCAAAGAGCTTTCTCTGCTCTTCGATAAACATCCCCCAACCTAGCTCGTCTACCTTCACAATGGAAATGGTCCAGCCCTTGCCATTCCTGTCATCTCCTCTGAATATATCATCCTGCAATCAGAAGCTTCCAGCAATCTGGCGATAACAACGGACAAGCAAAGTTCCCTGAAGTAAAGCCAAAAGGTCTGAACAGAATCAGCAGCTAGTGTCCATATCTCATGAAAAGGAAAGTTAACATTTCGAGTCCAATGATCTCTCTTCGGAACTGATGGGATGGACGGGTGGGTGGAGAATGTGGAAGAGGGCGGACGGGTTCCAAAATGATTGAACTCGATGTTGGGACCTAAAGTTTGCATAGTCTGTCTGTAGAAAATGAGTTGCAGGTCTTCCAGCTTGTGTTATTCCTTGAAGGAGCACTGCAGCAAACCAGAGACCGGTATAGTGGCCTGGGAACACAGTGTCACGATTAGAGTGGGGCTGGAATTGTACAGTAGTTCAGGCAGCATCCGATGAGCAGTAAAATCGACGTTTCGGGCAACAGTCCTTCATCAGGAATACAGGCAAAGAGCCTGAAGGGTGGGAAAACAGTGTAATGTTGAAGTTACAGGAGACTGGAAGATCGGGATAGTTTTTGTTGATTCTGGAAAGAATGTAAGTGATCTCAATTTTGTCACCGACTCTGTTTTCCTCTCTCCATTGCAGAGAGATCACATTCTGAGCAGGAAATACAGTTGCCTCTATTAAATGAAGTGCAGACAAATCTCTGGAAGATGTGACTGGAAGCTTCCACAGTGAGGAGAGACATGAGAAACCAGCAGGAAATGTAGCTTACTACATAGAACGTTACAATGCAGTGCAGGCACTTCGGCCCTCGCTGTTGCAGCGACCTGTAAAAATAATGTGATGTCCATTGTAATGGAAAATTAGCATTTATTTCGAAACCAATAAAAGCACAGGGAAACAAAGAAGTAAGAACCTGACTTTGCAGAGCCAAGTATTGTAGTTAGAAAGAAAAAAATGTAAAGTTAAACCGAACTGATAGCAGACTTACAAGCCAGTAAACTACCATATCACCAGTCAAGGAATGGGAAAAAAGCAACTCCGTATCTGGAAAGGAACTCGAATGTTTCAGGTCCCTGATATTGAGGTGTTGATAAGAAGAAGCGAATTCTATTATCAAGGGAAAATGTATTATATGTGGAAGGTACACCAGTTACCTTTTTGGTAGATACAGGGACAACATATTCAGTCCTTAGATCTAGGCAGTTGAGAGAGTCGACGCAATGGATGCATCAGGATTCGTGACACGAGAGAGATTATCCACACCCCTATCGTGTGAAACCAGTAATGGTGAAACATTCCAATTCTCATTTCATTTCTCGGAATTCTGCCCTTTAAATCTGATGGCTGGCGATCTCATAGTGAGACTGGGGTCGGATTTGTGCAGTACCCCGACAGGTTTGCAGGTAATACAAAAAGAAGATTTACCAGCGCAGGCTGTAAAATCCGACTCACGACCCCTGATGCTTGGCTATGAGTGATGATTACCCGGAGAGCCATAAGTTCAGTGAGGATTCGCTCGCCTAGGTAGCAAGTAAGCATGTTAATCCCATTAACACCGATTTACTTGCTGGAGATATGAGGCACTGCACAGCACTGGCCCTTAAGTAATCATATGAGAAGGATTGTTTTAGGAGATTGTTTGAACCAGGTCAGTTATTATTTTGCGAATTTTATTAGAACGATCACAGATGTGCAGTCAGTGTAAACTTATCCAAAATATCTGTGAGGCAAGTAGACCCTATCTTTTTGATGTGGAACGCTCCTTTCCTCAAGTACCATTGGTGAACACATCCAGTGACAGGTGGCAGGATTTGGGACCATGGGTACTACTGTCACAAAAAAAAAGCTTGTGTCTTCAGGGACGATGTGCCTATCTGCTTCAATGCAGATATAAGGACATACATGGAGAAACTAAATGAGCTAACTCAGGCAGACAGGGCAGTCCAGTTAACCCCCGCAAAGGGGGTAGCCTGGCGTTGAGCTGTGGTAGATGTCTCGCACTCAAGATTAAGAATGTCCCTGCTTAGTGCAAGGCAAAAGGCAAACGTGATATGGGGTTCATACGAGGCTGCGAAACGAAAAGAATAATCCCGAAGTCTCAGTATCGTCCTTGCAGAACACAAGACTCGTTAAAACCCGAGGCTGGAAAAGGAATTACTCCAGTCTTTGAATCCATCCTGAAGGGTGGAGTGATAATCCCCTGTGGATGATCACCGGCAAGAGCCCCCATTCTTCCACTCAATAAGGCAAACATTCCAGGTGTATCGGGGAAATGGAGGTTTGTTCAAGACCAGCAGGTAGTCAATTATGCTGTTGTTCTGCCTGGACCAAATGTTCCTGATCCTAGTAATATATTAGCCCAAATTCCAAAGGACAGTAAATGGATATAGCAAATGCCTTCTTTAGTGTAGCGGTACACCCAGAAAGTCAATTCTGGTTCATTCAAAGGCAAATCGTATACATTCAGTTGCATGGTCTCTTTCCAGTATGAACTCGCTTGTATTTCAGCAGATTGCCGGAATCAATTAATTATTTCAAATCACAGCGGACGAATGATCTCTCCTCTGTTTGAACTCACTGGTGCCTCAGCAGACAGAATGACTGAACGAATCCTTTCCCATTCTTAGAACAGACGAACGGCCTCTCTCCACTGAGTTCGCAGATGTAAACTGAGATCAAATGACGGCCTGAATGTATTCCCTCTGAGAATGCACTTGAATGGTTTCTCGTCAGCGTGAACACGTTGATGGTACAGCAGTTCGTGAGCCCTTTTAATGCCTTTTTCATACTCTGGGCCATTAAATGGTTTCTTGTCCGTGTGAACCCACTGGTGAGTCAGCAAGTTAGAGAACTGAGCAACTCCCTTTCCAGACTCAGAACAGTTGAATTGTTTTCCCCCGGTGTGGTTGCCCTGATGAATTTTCAGGGCAGACAAGTAATTGAATCGTCATCACATTTCCGCAGTTTCTCTCCAGCGTCCCTCCAATTATGCCTCGATATTTCAAATCGTGAATACTTTCACTCCACTGTGAATGTAGCTTTCTGCTTTCATTTTCAAAGGCCGGTAAGCTTCAGGCTACATGGAACAAAGCAACTCCTTCGAATTCTGAATTAATGCTTCGTTTCAGTTTCACAACAGCAAATCCTCATCTTCGATACCACTCAAATAAATCCAGAAATATCTCAGTAAGAGAGAATCCTCAGAACACCAAAGCATATGATTTTCATTCTCCATCGGATGTGGTTATTCCAGAACAGGTCAGCATTTATTGTTCATTCCTGATTTGACTGGGTAAGGTGATGATGAGCTTCCATCTTGAACCATCGTTTCTGTGTGCTGTCGGCAGATCTAAATTATAGGTAATTGGAATCCACAATTTTGACCCAGTGATTCTGGAGTAATGGCAATATATTTCCAGATCAGGATGGTCGGTGGGTTGTAGGTCTTTCCCATCTGTCTAGTGCCCTTTTCCTTTTAGATGGATGAAGTTGTGAGTTTGTAATGTACTTTTGATGGAGCCTTGGTGAATATCTGCAGTACATCTAGTGGATGGTGCAGACTGCATGTCTGAGCGTTTGGTTATGGTGGGAATTGATGTTTGTCGATGTTTTATTAGTTATGAGTTGCTGCTCAATTCAGCTGCTCTGTTCTGGACGGGTTTGAGCTTTTCAATATTGTTAAACTGCAGTAAGGAATCCTCAAGAAGGTTAGGATTTAAATATCTCTTGCTACTCAGATGCAAACTAATCTGTTGTGTTTCTCCTGTACATTGTTTCTTTCACACTGCAATCATCCAGGCGAAAAGGAACTATCCCATCGTGTCTCATTCTGTATTGTAAAGTAGTAAACAGTTGTTAGGGAAAGAAGAAAAGAAAGAGAAGAACATTTGGTCAATGAAGTGAATAACGCTCTGGTTCTGAGAGTGAATAGCTGTTAATGGAGACTGCCAGTGACAAATCATCGGCGGCGTGTAATCGCAGGCTATGTGTTATCCAGGCTTTAGGAGTCAAGAAAATCTCTGACTATGACCTGCTCTAATTTCCTAATTCCACCACCTCCAGCGAAATGCTATTACCAAACATACATCCCCCTCTCCGCCCTTGTCCGCCTTCCCCAGGAACCATTCCCTCTGGGGCATCGTGGTGCACTGCGCCTTCTCTCTCAACACCTCCCCCAACAGCTCCATGGAAGCTTTCCCTAAAATCACGGAATATGTGACACATACATTCATAGAACATGAGAACGAGGAGCAAGGCTTTGCCGCACAGGCCTTAAAGAATACTTCGCCATTCATTCAGCTCATGCCTGATCTTTCCATGGACACGCATCCACTTAAGCAAACTCTGCAGGTAATCTTTACTTCCTTTATTGTTCAAAACAAAAGCAGCCCGAGCTAAAAAAAAACATTGATTGATGTCTCATCAACTACATCGTTGGGCAAGCACGCCATCGAGGAACAACCCTCTGGTTGAAGAAATACCTTCTCAATTCAGTCCTATATCTCGTTCTAATCTAGAGGCTGTGCCCTCTTGCCCTAGTTTCATCTGCAAATGGAAGCATGCTCTCGAGTTCTATCTCACACATGACCTTCATAATCTTATACGTTTCCATAATATCCG
Source organism: Hemiscyllium ocellatum (assembly GCF_020745735.1). Taxonomy (NCBI): domain Eukaryota; kingdom Metazoa; phylum Chordata; class Chondrichthyes; order Orectolobiformes; family Hemiscylliidae; genus Hemiscyllium; species Hemiscyllium ocellatum. The sequence goes on along the minus strand of NC_083414.1, from coordinate 79,754,526 downwards.
GCCTCATTCTTCTGAATTTTCGAAATAAGCCTATTCCACATACTCTCCTGTCATCAGCGAACACCTTCAAATCTGGAATTCCATCTGCCAGAATATTGCCCCTGAACAGCACCTTGTCGAGGCCATTTTGAAAATCTAAGTACTTCAATTCACTGGGTCCCGTTGTACACCATGATCGTAATGCCATCATAGAATTCGAAAAGGTTTTGCAGGAATGACCTGCTCTTCATTAATCCAGACTGCATCTGTCAAATTTATACGGAGAAGCCCCTCTATTTTTTCCTCGATTAAAGACTGAAGAAATTTATGCACTACAGATGTTAAACAAACTAGTCTATTATGTTGGAGAATGGGTCTGGGTGGGTTGCACTTTGGCGGTCAGTGTGGACTTGTTGGGACAAAGGGCCTGCTTCGATACTCTAAGTAATCTGATCTAATTCCTCATATTTTGTCTGCCTCACTTTTTAAACAGTGACGCCATATTTGTGTTTTCCAATCTGCTGGGACTGCCTAGAGACCAACGAATTTTGCAAAATTACCGCAAGCATATACCATTGCTTTTAGTACCCTGCGATGCATTCCATCAAGTCCTGGAGACGTAACCATCTTTTGCAATATTAGCTTCAACAATCCAACACTAGCTCTTTTGTTATAATGACTGTTCCCATGTCGTCACCAAACATGATCTCTTTGTCAATTACTGGCATGTTATTAATATCCTCCACTGTGAAGACCGACGCAAATGCCTGATCAATGTCACTGCTATTTCCGCATATCCCATAAGTGAATGTCCCTTCTCATCCACGAGAGGGTCAACGTTTACTTTTGCCTCTCTTTTTCATTTTATATTTTACTAGAATCTTCTGCTATCAATCTTTATATTCTGTGATATTTTTAATGCCATGTTCTTTCTTACACTTTTCTGCATTAAATTCCATTTGCCAACTCTCAGCCCAACTCTGCTGCATACCTGTGTCACTGTGTTATCTACAATATCTTTCAGCACTGTGTACAAATTTCCCGAACGTAGTGTCGTCCGCAAATTTACTAACCCATCCTTCTCCGCCCCCATCCAGCTCGTTTACAAAAAAATGACAAAAAGCAGTGAACCCAAAACAGATCGTTGCAGTACACCACAAGCAACAGAATTCCAGGATGAAGTTTTCCCATCAAGTAACACCCTCTGTCTTCTTTCAGCTGGCTAATTTCTGATACAAAGCACGACATCCCCCTCATTCCCATGCCTCAGTATTTTGTGAGTCACCTGCCGTGGCGAAATTTATCAAACGGCTAACTGAAACCCAAACGTGCATTACATAAACAGCTTTATCCTCATATATCTGTTTCGTGACCTGGCAAGTTTTGACACGAGTTGTAGCTCAGTTTTAGCTTCCCAGATGAAGATTTGCTCACTGAGCTGGAAGGCTCATTTCCAGACGTTTCGTTACCCTCCTGCTTAATATATTCAGTGTGCCTACGGGTGACGGACTGTTCATGAATTCTGCTTTCTATTTATATGCTTGCGGTTCTTTGGGTTGGTGATGTCATTTCCTGTAGTGAAATAATTTCCTGTTCTGTTTTTCAGCGAGTTGTAGATGAAGTCTAAATCGATGTGATTTTGATGGATTTCTAGTTGGAATTCCATGCTTCTCGGAATAATCGTGTGTGTCTCTGTTTCACTTGTGTTCGGATGGATGCGTTGTCCAAGTCAAAGTAGTGTCTTTCCTGATCTGTGTGTAAAGATACCAGTGAGAGAGGGTCACGTCGTATTGTGGCTAGTTGGTGTTCATGTATCCTGGTGGCTCGTTTTCAGCCTATTTGTCCATATGCAAAAACTGATGTCATTTCCAAAATGCCATGCAAGAACTTGACAAATATTGCATTTGATAAACATTGCATTCGCCTGAGGCAACACATCCATCCGAGGACAAACCAAACACCTACATGCAGGAGATTTAATCGAAGCATGGCATACCAACCAGAACTCCATCAACAAACACTTCGAGTTCGACGCCATCAACTACCCCTTGAGAAAAAAAAGAACTGGATATGACATCACCATCGCAAATGACATCACCAACCCAAAGAAAACCAAACATATCAAGAGAAAGCAGGAATCATGAACAGTGCTTCGCCTGGAGACCCACTGAAATTGTTACCGAGTAGGGTGACGAAACGTCTGGAAATGAACTTGCCAATTCAGTGAGCAAACTGACCTACAGTTCAATTACCAATTCACAGAGCTCGATAATGTTTGTAGGTGTCGTCCACCCATTCACAAAACCGGCTTGACTTGCCCTCATAAATTTATGCCAATCGAGATGATTACAAATCTTATCTCATGGAACTTTTCCAACACTTTACCCACAACCGAGGGAAGGGTCAATGGTCTATAATTTCCAGGGTTTTCTTTACTCCCTTTTTTGAATGAGAGAGCAATTTTTACTATCCTGTAGTGTTCTGGTACTCTAACTTTGGACAATAACAACATTAATATCGAAGTGGAAGAATCATAAATCTGATTCTTAGCTTCCCAGAAAGTCCTAGGATAAATACGATCTGGCCCAGGGGAATTTAGATATGTTCACATTTTCAGAGCTTATGACGCCTTGTCTTTGGGAACTTCAATCCTATTTCGTCTGGTAGCCAGTTTCTCAGCATTATCCTAGACAACATTTTGTTTTCCCGGTGCGAATCCTGACTAAAGACATTGCTTTCGCGCTTCCCCCATCGCTTCTGACTCCACGCACTACTTATCACGACTGTCCTTCATTGGCCATAGTTTATTCTATTCATTCTTTTAGCCCTCACATATCGATGGAAAGCTTTCGGATTTTCCCTTAATCTATCTGTCAACAAATTCTCTGTCCCCTCCTGGCTCGTCTTCAGTCTCTCCTCAGGTTTTTCCTATTTAACTTGTAACTCTCAATCTCCTTAACTGAGCATTCACGTCTCATGGGAACACAAGCCTTCTCAACAAGAGATTCAACTTCCTCAGTAATCTTGACTCCTGCGCTTGACAATTTCCTCCCCCTCTGACAGGTACATACTTATCAAAGACACACAGAACCTCCTCCTGGAATAAACTCCACATTTCCATTCTGCCCATTCCGTGCCGTTTCATTGCCAACCTCTGAATGCGTAATCTTATCTAATCGCATTGCAATTTTCTTTCCCTCAGCAATAGCGCTTGCACTCCGATGTATACCTATCCCTATGAAAATCTAAAATAAACATAACTGAATTTTGGTAACTATCACCCAAGTGCTCACCTATTGCCAAATCTAACATCTTGTCGAGTTCATTACCCAGCACTAAATCTAATTTAACCTCTCCCCTTGTTGGCCTGTTCGATTACACATTATTTAAGGAATCTATCGCAGATACACTCAACACTATCCCCATCAAGGCTACCCTGACTGAGCTGCTTCGACCGATCGACATGTTGATTAAATTCTCACATGATAATTGCCATTCAATTTTTCATTTGTTATTTACGCCTTTGTTCACTGCCCTCCCCAATGTCATCTTAAAATTTGGAGGCGGATAGACTCAGACAAACAGTGACATTTTCTTCTTAGAAATTCTAATTTCCTCCCAAATTGATTCAAACTCATTCTCCATAGAAACTAAATCATCTGTTTGCATCGGTCTGAGGTTGTCCTTCAATATTTGAGTTACACCACCTTCCTTACCATCCTTTCTGTCCTTCCAAATTGTCTCATACCAGTGATTATATACCTCCCAGTCTTGACTATGCTGTCTCCATGTCTCTGCAACGTGTATTAAATCGTATTCATTTGTGATGATTTATGCCGTTATATCTCCAACTTTCTTCCAAAAAGTACGAGCATTCAGGTATAGTACCTTTATGGTCGCATTCTTACTCATTGATTAAAAAACATCTACAATAATATCTTCCACGGTATCCTTGCTTCATGCTTCTCCTCCCTTGTCCATTTCTGACCTCCATGCTTAGCATACAAGTGCTCAAATACACCTTCCAGGTGAAGCAATACTTTCCCTACACTTCGCACAATCTAGTCTACAGCTCATATTGTGGTCGCCACTACCTTAGGAAACGAAGTGTTTTGCAGAATGCCAAGTTCTATCGCCAAAAGTGTCCCTGAGCTTCCAGTTCACTGCTCCTTTAGCACAGAACCATGTTCCGTAGCGAACGTCTTTATCTCAGTCTTACTGCAGTGTTGCACCATAGCTTAGCGCATGCTGAATAAGCAGCAGACCATTTTCTGCTTGAGGGCCCCACGACCCTCCAGATAAATTTCAGCCATTTTAGAGGCCTGAAGTTTCCCATGTGTTGGCCCCCGACGCACTCACCAGGCCTAGTCACACACTACCTTTGGTTAGTCATAAACAGTCTCTGTGAGCAGTTGTTAATGCTCCAAACAGATCATTATCAATTCCTATGCCCAACTGCCCGTCTCTCTCTTTCGGCTCTAACCCGACATCTCGTTTCCTCCTAATTACTGCACCCCCACATATCTTCTGCATATCGACCGAAGGTTTCCTGGAAATCATCAGTGCCAAGGATGGGGTCACTGGACCAAAAATGTTAACTTCGATTTCTCTTTTCAGCATCTTCTCGTCTTTCCCCTGAGGAGGCTGGATACTGTGCTTCTGCAATGACCCCCTGCGCAGAAGACAGAACTGTTTTCATCCTGAAAGTTTCTCTTGTTGATGAATCCCATTACAATGTTTGCCACTGGCATCGACTTCGTAGGTCAATGAAAATAGAAATCATGTGTTTGGGATTTGTGCCGCCGCTCTGTTCTGGATATGATAAACAACAAGAGAGCAACATGTCCGTCATATCAGATGTGAACAGATAGCAATCTGCACAGGAGTTGGAATTAAGTAAATGTTTTTCAGTTGGAGAAATTTCAAACCATTTCTCACTGTAATAGCCTGTGGCTATCAAAGCAAAATATTTTATAACCACGAATGCTGAATACAGCGTTTTCAAGCTAAAATATCTGAATGATCATCCTCCAGAGTTACAGTACAGTCGTGTCTGCAAATGGAATAACTGACTGAATCACTTTACTTGTTCAGCGAGCAAACAGTCCTCTTGTGGCAAGATATATGGGCAGAATGCAGGAGGAGGGATGGAAAGGTTCTTAAGCAGTTTGACATAGGGACTGAGGAAGTGTTCGTGGTTTTCCAGATTGAAGTGGGCATATTCCCAATTCAGGATAAACTTGTATCTTATGTTCCTCTCTGTGACAAGGGAGGAAATTGCAGGTGTTCTGAGCAATGGTTTACTTTCATCTTTGGGTTTGTAGTGGACTGGACTAACGCAAGGTTGGGAGAGATAAACCAGAGAATCACACAGCAGTGAGTCTCACATCAATTGAAGGGAACCTTTTGGTGCAAACCTTGAAGGAAAGAGTTAACTGCCACTTCACCAGGCAAGGTTTCATCAGGGAGAGTCATCACGGTTTTGGTACAGAATGTCATACCTCACAGATTGGATTCAATACAATTTATTGGCAAGTGATCAGGTTTTATTTTGAACGAGGGTGGTGAAGTTGATGTTATTTGTGTGGATTCCAACATAGCCTTCAACACGACACCACTCTGAAGATTGGTAGGAGGATGCAAGTGAAAAGGGATTTTAGGTTTCCTGGCAGTTGGATACAAACATAATTGGTGGTGGTAAGAGACACAGGATGGTGATAGAAGTCTGTTTCTTGTGACTGGAACTGGTACTCAGTGATGTAACACAAGGATGAATGCTGGGTCCCATGTCGTTTGTGAATGTGTGTAAAGAATGTAGAACAAGTTAGGAGGAAATGATAAGCAGAGTTGTCGATGATACGAATATTAGCAAAGTGGTTAATAGTGAGGAAGATCCTTTTAGGACGGAGGAGCACAGAAATGGATTTATCAAATGTCACATTGAGAAAGACGACGTTGAAACTAACCATAAAAAACATGAGGTGTTGCACATTGGAAGTAACACATCAACTGATTACACAATGATTGACAGGACACGAGGAAACCCACGGGAACAGAGAGACTTTGCATGTTGGTCAACATATCCGTGAAGGCAGCAGAACATAGTGACAATCACAACTTTATCAGTCAAGGAAAAATTTATAAAAGCAGATAAAGTGGTGCCACAAGGAGACAATGTGGTGAAGAAAGCACTTGGCACGCTTTTCGTTATTAGTCAGAAAGTCGATTATCCAAGTTGGAATGTCATGTTGTGGCGATATGGAGCATTGGTGAGATCACATTTAGAATACTGTTTACAATTATGGTCAACTTCTACAGGAAGGATTTTGTGAAAATTGAAACTGTGCACACATGATTTACAGGGATGTTGCGGGGAGCCGAGAGCTTCAGATAAGCATGGAGATGGGGTCAGCAGGGGCTTTTTCGCTGGAATGTTCCAGCCAGTGTGTCACGTTCTCATCGTTTATGAAATCATGAGGGGCATGGATCGACAACTGGCCTAAATCATTTGCGCAATATGTTGAAGTTCAAAACTAGAGGGCACAGGTTTTAGGTGACAGGCACTGAGTCACACTAAACAACAGATAGAGAGTGACAGAATGATGGTTGATTTCCAACAGGCATTGGTTAAGCTCAGTCTTTGGTTTTAAAAATAAGCATTTTCTTCGTGAAAGCATTTTGGTAGATAAGTCGTGAATAGAACATTACGGGTATTAAAATTGAGTGATGTACCGATGAATAAGTGAGTGGGTAAAATATTGTCCAATGAACTCTGAAATGGAGAATGCCGTATTTATAAGGAACAATCAATAAAGATCTTTTAAATTAAATGTGATATTGCAGGACTCTGAAATACACACCAAAATGGCTGTGCTGGGATATGAGTCTCATTGACTTTTCTGCAGGAGCATCAACTGTTTTGGAAGTCAAATTAATATTTTTCATCTGTTCAGCAATGGCGAAGCCAATATCTATTCCACCATTCCTCTCAGAACCTGACAGGGTGAGCATGCATTGCCTGATCGAAACATTCCGGTTCATGAAACTCGTTTTTCCTTTGAGTAACAGAATGTAGCAGTTATCAAACTGCAGATTTATCTTTTCCTTTCCCAACTTTATATTCAAACATTCAGTTGCACTGAGAGAATGCAGAATTCTACAATTTTTTTTCCCTCAGTTAATCAGCCTCAGCAGTTTTCTGTTCTTTAGTGATCCGAATGACCTGATATTTATGGGGAAAAGAATGTTGCAGTTTTCCTCGCATGCGGCAGAAGAAACAAATGAGTGGCAACAGGTGCATCTTAAATTTCTAAAGCAGTTGAGTGGTGGTGGTGTCGAGTTAAAAGCGTGGATCTTGAAAAGTACCCCTAGTAAGGCAGCATCCATGGAGTAGGAAAATCGATTTTCGAGCATAAGTTCTTCGCTAGTTATGTTCGAAGCATTGACATTCCTGGTCCTCAGATATTGCCTAACCACTGTGCTTTCTAGTGCTATCCTTCCTGACTACAATCTCTCGCATCTGCAATCCTCGCCTTCTACTTCGATGGGGGTAGTGTCAGATACTGTTCTTGAGATGTAACAACATGTTCGTAATGATAGTTTGGATATGCAGTTGGAAGCTCATCACTGATGCAAATCATTCTCTACCTCCCAATCTGCCAAGCACATGCAGGTCCTGCGCCTCCCTCGTTGACATTCTCTAAACACCTGACGCCTGAAAAAAGAAGGCCTCATCATCCACTTGGGACCTTGATGCCACATGGGATCACCAGTTTCCTCAATCACCCTTCGCTCACATTATTCTAGTTTCATGACTCCAACTCAGCATTGCCCTTATGTGCTGAACATCACCTTTACAACCTACCCGCTCCACCTCCTGTCAGAACTCGCATCTTATTTTCCACCTTTGTCTGCTCATCACTTTCTCAGCTATCACGCCCCCAAATTCCCAAACCACCCATTTATCTCTCCGTCCCCACGGCCACAAACCTCATTCTTGATGAGGTGTTTATGTCCGAAACTGCAATTCTCCCGCTCCTCGCATGCTGTCTGAGCAACTGTGTTTTCCATCGCCACACTGTCGACTCTGAGTTCTGGCACCTGCAGTTCTCACTTTCTCCGCGGCTCAGTTTTGTGCAAAAGTCACATCATTGAAAAAGTGCAGTTTCTGTGGATTTCTAAGTTGTTAATTTCATTTGCTCAATCGGCTCTAGATGGAGTATTGAGTGTCTTTCTGCAATTATCATTATGGCAGGGATGTGACAGCACTGGAAACTGTGCAGACCAGATTTACCAGGACATTGTCTGTTCGTAGAATTTCAGTTATGAAGATTGTTTGGACAGACTGCGCTGTCACAAAGATGCTCTCTTTTAAAAAAAACAACGAGCTGTACTTTTCCTCAAGGATTATGTGTCTTGACGTTGTTTTTTATCAAAGGCATTGTAAATCAGTTCAGGCTCTGAATCAGATGAAGTGTTATAGTGATGTAATTCTTCACTGTGAGGCCTTTTTTTTTCTCCATCAACAGCTGAGGCCTGTGGCCAAAGACTCTATGTTTTAGAAATGAACTGTATAATCGTAAAAGAGTGGTCAATCTGGAATGCTGAATTCCAGTTTTTAGATCCTTCAGCAGCGGTGGTGCACTAATTAATAACTTCTCTTCTTCTGCCGTTCTAATTTTTAACCGTAAGATTCTGTTTCATTTTCACTGTGTTTAAGGTGCTTTTTTTCGGAATGTTGTGTACTTTCAGAACGACATAATTCAGTCTATTTTGGAAGGACTAAGTTCTGTGGGTATTCTATTTTTTTTTTATTTTTTTATCTGTGATTTTGTGATTTTTTATAATTAGCTAATTGGGTAATTATCACTGTACACTTAACGAAAAAGAATAGAATGTTACGATCTGGGTTGTCTGCTTAATAACATTTTGAATGATTTAGCCTAGCTCATAACAAATTGGAAGATAGTTTTTGGATTGTCGTGGACAGTTCTTGGGAAAGCATGTCTCATTTAGGTACAAAGGGTTGTTTGACTATTTACGATGAAAAGTTGGCATTTTTACAAAAAACTGATTCAGGCCAGGCTTCTGGAATAAGCAAAAATGCTGGGGTTGTATTTGCCTCTTTCTGTGAGAAAAGGAGAGGTCACTCCCCGCAGTAGCTCAGCATTTCACCCAGCTGGAAAATTCATGAGAATTTGCAGAGATGTTTAAATTTTAATTGAATATGAAGCAGCTTGAGTTAGACGCGAGAGATAAGGAAAAGAGACCAGATTTCAAACAGGGTCAGGTACGATTCGAAGAAGAGAGAGCACAAGAGCAGAGAGAAAGGGAGACAGAGATTGAACTTCAGAAATTGGCAATTACTAAAGGAATTCACATTAAAACGCTGGAGATAAATGCTGAAGATAAGGTTACACTGGAAGAGCATATTTTTAAAACGACAAAGAGCAGCTGAAATGGCTGATTGTAATGAACTGATCCATAAAACAAGGTTGGGCTTCCAGAATCATTTTACGCCTGCGGGAAAGAAATTGGGCAAAGAGAAATCCTCACGTGGAACGGGAAAGTTAAATCTCTGTTAAGATCACGAGGATAACGTATCACAGGGTATATAGGAAAACCTTGAAGGGAACAAGATCTGAGGTTTTCATTGCAATACAGTAGGCCACATGAAATCAGTATTGGAGAACTATGGAAAGCACTGTAAAATCAAATGCAGGAAAACAAAACAAGCCTGGATGTTTTGTTGGCATGGTAATAGAAAGCACAGTGGAGGCTGGAAAGCTTCATCAGAGTGCACAAACCGATCAGAGGTTGGTAAGGGGGAAGTGCCATGTCTGCTTGAAAAATATACCTGCAAAGTTAAAGGTTATTTACCTTGGCGAGGAGTAGCAAATAGACAGGTAAGAGTATTTAGGGACACAGGATCGTCTCAGTCTGTGATGCAGAAGGATGTTGAAATATGTACTCCTGAAGAACTATGTGTACAGGAATTCATGGTGGGACGAAACATTGCTCAGTGATGTACAGTGAGGCTAGAGTGGGCAGAAAAGAGTGGGGAGTTTGTAGTGGGAGTTCTGGACAAACTCTCAGCTCCAAGAAAAGAATTTGTGCTTGCAAATGATATAGCTCAATCACCGGTTAGCCTGCTCCATACTCCAGTTGAAAAGCCAGTCGAGCTGCAGGCAAGACTAGCAATGCAGGACGTTGATCAAGGAATTTTCCCAGATTGTGTCTTTACGCGATCACAGAGTCACAATCGAAAGCAGGAGAAATCAAAAGGCACGGATTAGGAAGCTGAAAAATGATTGGATCCATTTATGTTAATTAGTACTTATTCCCATCTTTTATTGAATGTAGGGAATCTACACAATGCATCAAGATTACAATGTTTTTAATATCAAGTAAGTTGGACACAGCAGGGGACAAACGTTAAAAATGCAAGCATATTCAGCTCAGCTATGCTGCTCAGTTACAGCAGAAAGATGAAAAATTAAAACACTTGGATCAGAAGACATATATTCGGAAGGAGAGTGAATGCATCCCTGTGTGATATTACTTAGCAAATGATATGTTAAGGAGGAAATGGAGACCAACATATATTCAAGTATGTGAGAAATGGGCAGGATGGTTTTTTTTCTAGTAGGGTACAGAAAAGTGGTGCTGCGAGTGCCACATGTGCCAAAAAATTGGATGTCACTTAGGCGTGAGGAAAACGGAGGCTAAAATACAAAGACATTTTTACTGGCCTGGATTGCAGATGAATGTAATTGAATTTTGCCTGACGTGTCATACATTTCAAACCATGGGAAAAAATAAAGCCTGCACCTTTAATACCTGCTGCAGCGTTCAAGGAATCTGTCTTAATTGTCTTGATGCATTCTGTAGGTTCCCTACATTCAATAAAAGATGGGAATAAGTATTAATTAACATAAATGGACGTATTGACGAGATTTCCAAATGCTGTTCAATTCTGCAAGATGACAGCTAAAAGGATTGAGGAAAAATTACGATTAAAAAAAAACTAAATATAAACTACTATCAGAGATACAATTAGATCAAGGGTCCAACTTCACATCCAACTTTCCAGGGAGTATATAGATAGCTTCGGATTAAAACGAATCAAATCCACTGTGTACCATTCAGAATCACATGGTGCACTGGAAAGGCGACGTCAATTATTAAAGACTATGTTGAGGTTTTATGGGTCGGAGTAGCCAGATTATTTCCATAAGGGAGTTGCGTCAGTGCTGTTTGCGATCTGAGATATATCGAAAGAATCCACAAAACTAAGATCATCTGAGACCAATTTGGGGCATAAAGAAAGGGGACCATTAAAATTTAATAAGGAAATATTAATAAGTCAGGTTACAGAGACCACGCATTTGGACGATGTATCAAATTTTAGAATTGGACTAAATAATGTGGGAGAGTTGTCGAGACAGCACTTAAAATTATCGCAGCAAATGGTGAAGCAGGAAGTGTATGAGAAACAAAAAAAATCAGAATTTTGCCACTGGGAACAATGTATTTATTTAAATTTCATTAATTGGTGAAACTTTAAAGCAAGGTTTCGAAGACCTTATCAAATTAAGAGGAAATCGAGTGAGGTTAGCTACTTGATAGGAACTCCTGGCATGAAGGAATCTCACAGAATGTGTGATGGGAATATGCGCTAATGGTATTTTGGCAGAGAACGAACGCAAGGGGAGAATGTGTTATTGAATACAACACACTGGGAAGAACCAATTTCAGCGAATTCTGCAACGGACGTTCCTGCTACAAAATTGGACAATGCAAAAGTTGTCCAATATTGTTAAAGTTATTCAGTTCTCTTCCAGAAGAAAATCGTAAGAGTTATTACTCTTGCATGCTGAAATAAACTGGGAATTAATAACCTATTTGTAGTTGATGTAAATATAGGAGTTGCTGTTCTGATTTTGTTACATCCTTGCAGGCATAACCCTATAAAGTTGGTGCAATTTTATAAGGAGATGTCACGGATGTTCCAAGATGGCATAACCAAAGTGAGTTTCAATGAATGGAGTTCACCCATCATCATGGTGCCAAAGTCAGGTAAGACCCAAAAGTTATGTGTGGACTATCACAAAGTCAATGTTGTTAGAAAGACTGGTGCATCTACGCATCTGTAGTTGGAGGACTATGTGGAAGAGATTGGAAGAGCAACTTACATTTCCAAGTTGGAATTCCTCAAAGGTTACTGACAGTAAACTTTGTCGGAAAGATCAAAGGCAATTTTGTAACGCCAACTGGACTGCATAAATTTAAAGTAATGCCGTTTGTGCGAAAAAGATTTCACTCGTATTTCAGAGGTTAACGGACAAGGTAATTGCTGGATACACAACAGTTTGGTGTGTTGTGTGCCTGGGACATTCAGTCTCTCATGAATTGAATATTTACAGAATTTCTCGGGCTTGTTTGATCGAATACGGAGTCAAACTGATTTGTAAACCTAACTGAAAGTATATCTGCCAAAGCCAAAGTCACCTTCCTGGACTATGTCGTTGAACACGGACAAATAGCCCCACGGGATGTGAAAACGAAAGTTACGGGGTATTTTTATACATTGTTGACGAAGAGAGCAGTACAACGGTTTACCGGATTGAGTGACTTTTTCTGAAAGTTTGTGCTGACTGTTAGAAGTGGGACTGCTCAACTCACCGAATTGCTCAAAACAGGCAAGAAATTTCAGCGAACACAAGAATTTCAAAATTTATTTGACAGCCTAAATATTTTGTTAACCATTGCCAAAGTATCAGCCACACACAATTACACGAAGGTTTTCAGTGTGCCAGTGATGTGAATGTCTCTCATCTTCTGCCCCTCTAATATCGACCTGTAAACCAGTTTCATTTGTATTCTGTTTATGGGGTTTAATTATCAGGACTGTTGTGTATTTTTTTGAAAAGCATAAGTAAGTCTACTTTAGATAGCTAAGATCTGTGGGTATTTTATATTCTGTTCATTGTGTTTCGTTCCTTAGTTTTGTGAATAATTTTCTCTCTGTTTTCAAAACTGGAAGTCAACCTAGCTAAAGTATTCTAAGTAAATCTTACTACACACTCACCAAAACAAACAGCGACGTTACACTCTGGATTTCCTGCATAAGAATGTTTTTAGTGGTCTGGCCTAGGCAAAACGGGAGTTATTATTCTCAGAGCAAAGCTGAATGTGAGGAGACATGATTGACGTCTACAAAATAATGAGGAGCATGGAATTACAGATTGAAGGAAACAGTTACTCTTGATCGATCATCAGGGTTTGTAGATTTCAGACAAGATGCAGAAAGCTTTGAATAGATTTGTCGGAAAACTTTATCAGTCTTCAGGTGGTAGACTCTGGAACTCACTCTCTATAAAGATTAGTTGGACATTGAACTTTCCATTCTTCTCTGAATGCATGGGCCAAGGAAAAAAATGCTCAAAGCCGAGCATTCCCGCGAGCAACAGTGATGTGATCCGTGGCTTTGTGAAATGGAAAGGTACCCACGACCAACGTGTGCGACTATTCGGCTTCCTTCCTGTGATGACACTGGAATATTGACCCTCAGCTTCACGTGGACATTTAATGAAGGCATTCTTATTCCTGCAGATTAAAAACTCACACCTTATTTCGGCTGAAGAGAAATCAGTTTTCAAAGCGTAATAAATGCCTGCATTTCCCTCGAGCCAGGTAGGACTCGAACCTACAGTCTCCTGATCCGTAGTCAAGCGCGTTATCCATTGCGCCACTGGCCCAACGAACAGCCCACTGTATAAGAGCCGTGATGTTAGCACGGACATGATTAATAGCAGTGATGTGCACGAATTGAACAAGCAACAAAGATAATCACTGTCACTGCTTCAGTCCAATCTTCACCACCTCTCGAAGCAGGTTTTTGTTCCAAAAAAAGGACACGGATATCCATTATTTTCGTATCTGAAACATTTACAGCAAGGTAAGGGACAGAGGTGTTCATGGGGTACACTTTCCCATCAATCCAAACCTTTCCATTTCACAAAGCCACGGATCACATCACTGTTGCTCGCGGGAATGCTCGGCTTTGAGCATTTTTTTTTTTGAAACTCCTTTGCCCATGCATCCAGAGAAGAATGGAAAGTTCAATGTCCAACTAATCTTTAGAGAGAGTGAGTTCCAGAGTCTACCACCTGAAGACTGATAAAACAAGATAAAACTGAACCAGGAATAGCGGCGGCTGACTGGGGTCTGTTTCTGGGAAGAAGACTCAGACTCTCTTTGGCTTAATTGGCGAGCCCAGAGCCACTGTTTTTGGGTCCAGAGTCATATAATGACCAAACATGGAACCTCTAACTGTGCTCTAGCACCTGGTGCTTCCCTCCCCTTTCGCCCTCACTCGCCAACTATCGATTGAAGACGACAACATTTCGTTCCAATGATCACTCGCCACAAGCATGCTCTCCAATCATATTAACCCTGTGCATGCTGCAGGACCCATCCGAACTGATGATGTATAATGCCCAACAGCGTAGAAGAGGCAGTTCTACATGACCATGCTGTAGGCATTGGTGCTCCAACCAATCAGAGAAACTCATGGGCGCGCTGGGGGCTCTGATCAATCATAGAATGCTGTTGGGCTCAACTAATCTAACCAGAACTTCCACATCCCAACGCTCAATCAAACTTCGCTTGAAAAATTCTTCCAGTTCAAAACACAATTGTTAATGATGACTCTGTTCCCTTTCCCGCAGGTGAAAGTGAGGGCTGCAGATCCTGGAGATCAAAGTCAGCATGAGAGTGGTGCTCATGCGGACGTCTTCTACCCCCATCTAAAAAAATCAGCAGACAGTTCACCACAGTTTTCTATGAACAATTCTATATGAACAATTCTATTTTATATTTCCTGAATGAAACACATTTGTTTTTCACGTGGCACCTCATTTTGTCTGGTATGACCGTTTGCAACATCTGTCACACAGCTTTAAACGGTAATCCTGTCAGTACTGAATTAATTTACGAAACTGTCGCATGGCAAACTGAAAGTGTGCATACCTTTTAAAGATGAGGAAATATGTCTGAATGTCTGAATGTGACTTGGATATGCTTACTGGTGACTGGAAGCGGTGGAAAGTATACATTCTTTTCCACTTTCACCAATATTCCATCTCACTGAACTCCACAACTTGCCAGCAAAATGCAGGACATTTTCTGTCGCGACCCTCTGGACCAGAATTCCTTGCATCCCAACATTTGCCCAGAAAACACCACTCCATAAAATCACAGAAGTTGCGGCTTTACCACCTGGTAGGGCACCACCAAGTATTGCATGCAGCCCTGGTCACTGAATTTTGGAAAAACGTGAAATCTCTGGAAAGGGTTCAAAGGAGGTTTACTAGGATGATGACAGGTGTGAATCGAAAGTCTTACGAGCAAAGTCTGAGGAGACTGAGGTTGTTTTCGTTGGAGAGAAGAAGGTTGACAGGTGACTTAATCAAGATTTATATGATTATCAGAAGGTTAGATAGAGTGAAGAGTGAGAGCCTCTTTCCTCAGATAGGGAAGGCCAACACGAGGAGCTACAGCATTAAATTGAATGCCGATTGATTTAGGACAGATAACTGTGCTAATTTCTTCACACAGAGAGTAGTACGGGAGTGGATCAGCCTGCCTGCAACAGTCGTAGACTCACTGAATGTGAATTGGACAAAAATACGGATAATAATGTAACGATGAAGGTTAGATGGGCATCATATTTTTTTCACAGGTCAGTGCAAAATCGAGGACCGAAGGGCCAACTGCACTGTAACGTTCTAATGTTTAAGCTAGAGGACCTGCTGGGTTACCATACCTCTCCTCACTGTGTGACTTTCCAGACACTGTTTTTAGTGATTTGTCAGCACTACTTTCAATCCAGGCAACTGTATTTCCTCCTCTGAATTTTATCACTGCACAATGGGGAGAGAAAAACAGAGTCAGTGACAAAGCTGAGATCACCGACGTTCTGTATGGAATCAACAAAAATTATCTTGATCTTCCTGTCTCCTGTGACTTCAATATTACACGGTGCTCCCAAGGCACTATTTCAGACTCTGGTCTGCTGCTGTGCTCCTTCAAGGCACAGCACAAGCTGGAAGAACGGCACCTCATTTTCTACTGACAGACTATGCAGTCTTCAGGACCCAGCATCGAGTTCAATCATTTCAGACCCGTCCGCCTTCTTTCACATTCCTTTCGCACCCGCATGTCCCATTAGTTTCAAAAACGGATCATTGGTCTCGAAACATTAACTCTCCTTTCTCTCCATAGATGTAAAATAGCTGTTGAGTTTTGTTGAGACATTTTGTCTTTTCTTCAGAGAACGTTTTTCCATTGAAGGTTGCAGGAAGCGTCTGATTCCAGGAGAAGATGTTCTGAGGAGATGATAAGAATGACAAAGGGCTGGAACATTTCCACTGCAAAGGTAGTCGAGCCAGCCTGGGGCTGTTTATCCAAGTGCAGAGAAGGCTGTGTGAGAAACTGATTAACGTGCACATATTATGAAGAAGAGAGATATGTGTGACAGAAATAAGCATGTTTTGGGAAGTAATAATACGCAGTAGCATAGATTAAAAGCAAGAGACAAGCGATTAAGCGGAAATTTAGAATAAATAATTTCAAACAGACAGTGGTATTTGTCTGGACTTCACTATCTGAAAGTGTGGCATAGCTACATGCCAGTAGAATATTTCAGCAGTGTGTAGACAAACCCTTGAATAGCGAGAGCACACTTGGATCAGCACTTGGTACTGGAAAGCGTGACGAAGTCAGACCTACGTGAGATGGGAGTCCCGAGGCAAAGGCAACCCTGTGTGCTTAAAAATGCCTGCTTGCGCGGCTCTGTGGCGCAAGAGAAAGCCCGGTGGATTTCCTCGTGATTGCTGAAGTTGACATTCCAAGATGATCGATATGCGTCTCAGCAGAATCGTGGTTTAGTTCTTGGTTTGATATGTGATCAGACCAGACTCGGCTGCTCTATTGCAAAACCTGCAATATGGGAGCAGGAACCCAAATGCCTTGAAACGGACCTTCTTTATTCGCACAAATGAACAATTTCGATGTCTATTGAAGATAGAGCTCGATTATTATATCTGTTAGCCAGTAGGAAACACGATGATGTTGATAGTCTGAAAAAAAACATTAACATACTGGCTCTGCCATGATGATATCGAATGGCGGGGCGGGGCAGGAGCGGTGTGAAGAATGGCCTTCTCATGTTCCGTCCTGACTGGGCTGTTTCTGGCCCAGGTCTTTAAACACTAACATAATGAGGGCAATGTGAATCTACATCAAGAAATATTAAGGTCTCACGTGTACCTCGCTGCCCTCACAGCTGGATTAGACAAATCCTGTCGCAGCTTCAGATCAGAAAGTGGAGATTTCTGATTGCTCTGTCAGGCTGAACAGAGGCTTCCAGGTGGACCAATGGAACAGACGTCCACGTGGATTCTGGGGATTCAGGGGCAGACTCGCCCTTGCAAGGCTGGAATTCTGACCAAGGTAATGAATATGAATATCTGACATTTTGAATATTACTCTGGATTCTTGCTACTTTTTACTGTGGTGGCATAGTGGTTCATTGATTAGCATGGCTGCCTCACAGTCTTGGGCAACTGACTGTGTGGATTTTGCACGTTCTCCCTGTGACTGCATGGGTTTGCTTTGGGTACTCCGGTTTCCTCCCTCAATACTAAGATATACAGGTCATTTCAATTGGTCATGCTAAATTTCCGGTAGTGATCGGTGCATCTGTCAAAGGGAAATGTTTCTGGGTGGGTTGGGCCATAGGGCCTGTTGCAACACTGTAGGGAATGTAATCTAATCTAAAGTGGAATTCAATTAGATCTTGCATAGCATTGCGCTTTGTATACTATTTATACAAACCATGCCACGTGCTCTTGGATGTCGTAATACTGAAGATTATTGACGTTGTGTGCAATGTTGGTCAATGTGTCATATGAACTTTCCAAAGGAACTTGGTGCAGTGTCAGTGGATCGAATTCTGTGACGAATTGAAACTGATGGAAGGAAAATCCTAGTACAGTAGTGACCAAAAAATGCCCGTGATCAACGCAGGAAGCCACGGTAAACTTATATTCAGTAACCCCTCCCCCATTCACTTATTGTACTCCATACCATTTTCTCCCCCCTCCCACCCCGCCCCCGCCATCCTCTAGCTTATCTCTCCACGCTTCAGGCTCTCTGCCTTTATTCCTGATGAAGCGCTTTTGCCCGAAACGTCGATTTCGCTGCTCCCCGGATGCTGCCTGAACTGCTGTGCTCTTCCAGCACCACTAATCCAGAATTATATTCAATAACATCTTTTTTCACCACGTTTTTCTCTGTCCTTTTCCTGAACCTGATGTGACATAATGGATGATCAATAATCAGTACAATCACCTCTGATGTGTGTTTCAATTCAGATCCAAAGCAAAAAATTGAGTAATTGAATTTCTGGCCTCAGTGATAAGAACAGGAGCCGTTGAACGTCCTCTGATGTCAGCTCCATTGGGGAAATTGATCAGGTTGCCGTGCTTCAAGAGCAGACTGGAGGTGTCTGAGCTGCCGAAGTTGAGAGATTGATCCACGCCAGGTGCTCATTTCACTGATATTGGCCAGGATGATTGCAACATCAGGCTGAGAACAGCTCGAGGACCGAATATTACTGTGCAATAAAGGCTCTTTGACCAATGATGTTACACCCAACGCGATCCTAATCAAATGTCAAACCGAACGACATTTTATAATTATGACTCAGAAGATTATCCCCGATCATTGAAGAGCCCTATAAGTTAGTGCATCTCCGACTGTTGAGTCCTAGGCGTTCTGCAACTTTTCTACTCACTGAGAATAGAACATGCCTCGGCATCTATCAGCCGCAATTTAAAGCTGCGTGCCCTTGTGCCAACCATCACCATTTGTAAAAAAAGTCCTTCACTGTCCACCTTAAGAAAGCATCTGATCATCTTGTATGTCTCTATTAAATCATCTCTCAAACTTCTTCTCTGTCATAAACAGCCACAGGTCCCTCAGTCTTTCCTCGTAAGTCTTTCCCTCCAAAAAAGACAGCACAGCAGTTAATCTCCTCTGCACCCTTGCCAATGATTGCACATCCGTCCAATGATGTGGCGATCAGAACTGTATGCAATTCCACAATTGCGGCCACCAGAGAATTTTCGAGTGCAACATGGCCTTATGGCTGTGAAACTCAACCTCTCTCCCAATAAATCAATCATTCCGTGGCATTCCAAACAAACCTGTCAACACGGGTGGTAACTTGCAGCGTGTTTTGCACAGTAGCGCCGAGGTCTCTCTGTTCAGCTTAACTTCCAAGTATATTACTTTGAGCCCAGAACTCTTTCTTCTTATTGCTGCTTCCAAAGTGAATGACCTCACATTTTCCCACATTAATTTCTATTTGACATCTCTGAGCTTAGCTCTGCAGCTTATTCATGTTCCACTGCAACCTGCAGAAACATTTTGCACTGTTCAAAACTCCACTGAGCTTCGTGTTATCGGGAAATTTACTGACCCATCATTCCATGCCCTAATCCAGGTTATTTATAAAAATGACAAACAGCAGTGGACCGAAAAAAAAACCTTCTGCGAAACCATTAGTTTATGAAATCCAGAACGAATATTTCCCATCAACTACCCATTCTGTCTTCTTTCAGCTAGCCAGTTTCTGATCCAAACCAATAAAAAAAAACCTTCAATCATACGCCTATGTATTTTATACAGTAGCCTACCGTGGGATATATTATCAATGCCTAAGTGAAAACTATATCCACCATTTTAATCGCTTCACCCTCATCCACCTAATAGCTCAAATTCTCAAAGAGTTCAATCAGGTTCGTGAAGCACAAACTACTCTTCACAAAATCGAATTGACTATCCCGAATCAACTTTTTCCTTATTAGATGATCATAAATCCCATCTCTCATAACTTTTTTCCAACAATTTTATCAACAACGAAACTCAGGCTCAATGTTCTGCAATTATCAAAGTTCTCCTCCTCTTCTTGGAGATGGAGTCAATATTTACTAATTTTGAGTCTCCTCGCACTAATCACAGAAACGCCGATGACACAAAGTCCACAGTTAAATGTCTCCACCCATAATTCCCAGAGAATCCTAGGATACATCCCATCAAGCCCAACGGACAGATCTTTTTTCACACTTTCAAGAATTGCCAACACAAACTCCTTACGAACATTAATTTCGTGTATTCTAATAGGTTGTATCACAATATTCTCCTCGACAGCATTGCCTTTTTTCAATTGTGACACAGATGAATAGGTACCACCTATTCCGATCACCAAAGTGCTCACTTCCCTCCACATCGAACAGATTGGTACATTACCCTGTACCAATTCCAATGTGGCTTTGCTTCTTGTTGGCCTGACTATATGCTATGTCAGGAAATCCTCCTGCACACATTGGACAAAAACTTACCGATCAGATTTACTCAAACTATAAACTTTCCAATCATTATTGATGAAGTTAAAATTCCCCATAACAACTACCCGTTATTTTCGCTCCTATTCAGAAACATCTTTGCAATCTTTTCCTCTACGTCTCTGGAATGCTTCAGTGGGCTATTGAAAACTCCATTCACAGTGACCTCTCCTGTCCTGAGTCTAATATCAGACCTTTCTAGCACAGTAGGCTCCGTAGAGTGCTCATCAAATATTCTTTTCGCTCCCGTAATGCTGTCCTTGGCTAATCATGCCACACCTCGCCCTCCTTAGCCACCTTCCTTGTTCTTACTGAAAAATCGAAACTGCGGCACTAGGAACTCCCAGTCCTTTCACTGCTCCATTCATGTCTCTGAAATGGGCACAAGATCGAACTCCCAGTTAACAACCCATGTTCTAAGTTCATCTACCTTATTCCAGCTGCTCCTGGCGATGAAGTAAACACACTTGGAACCATCTTCATCCTTGTCAGTACCCTCTTGCAAACCTAGTTATGTCCTCACTACTCAAAACGTCCTGTAAAACTGACCAGTAATTCATGTTCCCATTGTGCTGCTGAGTTCACGCAAACCCTCCGGAAGAGCATTAGCAAATTATCCCCCCTCCCCTCACCACCCCCAGAATATTGGTTCTCCTGTGGTTCAGGTGAAAACTATCCTATTTGTTGAGGTACCACCTACTTCAGAATAAGACACAATTATCCAGGTATCCAAATCCTGCCGTTAAGTAAAAAATGAGGTCTGCAGATGCTGGAGATCACAGCTGCAAATGTGTTGCTGGTCAAAGTACAACAGGCCAGGCAGCATCTCAGGAATAGAGAATTCGACGTTTCGAGCATAAGCCCTTCATCAGGAATAATCCTGCCCCTCTGTACCATCCCGGTAGCCTTATGTTCAAAAGCTCTCTACCTATTCTTTATCTCTGCACGACGTGTCATGGGTAACAAATCAGAGAGAACAACTCTGTTTGATCTAGATCGAAGATTTCACTCTGGCTCACTGAATTTCAGCCTTATATGCCATTTCTTACCAATGTTGTCGTTTCATATGTGGACCATGACTTGGGACTACTCTGCCTCTCCCTTAAGAATCGCAAAAACACGATGCGAGACATTACAAGCCCTGGGAGCTGGGAGGCAACATACCAGTCATAAGTGTGTCCCCACCCACTGAATTTGCAATCTGTTTCTCTCACGATGAAGTCTCCAAAAATAATGCTCTCTTCCTGTCCCCCCATCTCTTTTGAGCAACAGGAACAAACTCTGTGCGAGAGACCTGCACCCCATGTGTTACCCCTCCTAAGTCATTCCCCCTCAAAAGTATCAATAACGGTATGCTATGCTTATAACGGCATAGCATACCTGAGGTGTTACGGCCTGCCGAAAACTCCTTTCAATTATCTCCTTAGTATCCCAAATAATCCAACGTCCAGCTCCAGTTTCCATCGACACTTACGAAGAAACTAGAGTTGGATGCACTTCCCACAGATGCAGATACTTGGGACATTACTAGTGACTCTTGCCTCCCAAATTCTACAGGAAGAACATTCATTTGGCTGACCATCAATTCCAACGTTCTGAATTCTTACACACCCACACACACACCGACACACACACCGACACACACACACACACACACACAAACACAAACACACACACACATACACACACATACACACATATGTTGCAATAGAACGTTGAATAAAGCAGCATTCACTCAAAAGATCTAACTCCTGATTTTGTGGAGTGGCCTGCCCTTGGGAAATGCCTCTGCTACATACGACCACACAGAAATATTCACGAGGAGAATATCCAACTCTTAATAGAGATACAGAGGTGATGTTTGAGACGGATACGATTTCTCAAACCGCTCATCATACACTGCGTTAAATTATGAAAAGGACGCTTATATCGTTTCATGTTATTGCAATTGCTTTAAACTCATACAGATTATTAAAACAAGACAAAAAGAATGATATTTATCTCTTTGGATATTTTCAATATTGTTGGAAAAATTCTAATCGAAATGATATATATTTTTTAAATTACTACTGTGAAGCTTAGAGAATTCAAACAGGAATATGTTTCGAGTCTTGTCACGGGATATTTTTGGGTGAGATAAGTGAGCAGCAAATTCACTCAATACCTCCTCTGTGATTGCAACCAAATGTCCAATGCAACAGATAAAAAAAAATTGTGTGTTTCTCAGCAGGTCAGTTCCACCTCACTATGATATAATATCCCTTTGATTCTCGCCATCGTCTAATAGATTAGGTGAGTGGGGATATCAGGATCGTAATGGTAAAATGAGAGGTTGCGAGAATTAATCCCACAATATTGGGAACACTTTGTATCATAAAACAGTTATACAGCAGACTGAGCTAAGCGGCTTCCCTTTAATGCTCAGGTAAAACAAATAGCTCAGTTCTTTTAAAATTTATAGAAGTTCACTTGCATCGAGCTGCTAAACCGTTCATAATAATTTTCACATTTAGGCGTATTCAGTTGCATGTGTTACACAGTTACTTTCTAATTAACGTTAACCAATTAGAGAGTGTGTACTTAACACAACCCCATCCCTACAGAGCAGACCCTCTGTCCCCGTTAAATTCATTCCTTGTGTTTCTGTACGCGCCTGAAATTACTTTTCTCTGAAAATAAGAAATAAGTCCCAATTTCAAAAACATTACAATGAAAAAAAAACAAGCCATGCTCCAAACCTTTCTTTATCATTCATCACTGGTTTCGAAGTTTTAAACTCCAGTTTTTGAGCCATCTGTATGAGGAAGTTTTCTTCCTGATTACGCTCACCAAATTCACATCATCTGGAAATTTTCCGTATGGACACAAATCACTTTTTCCTGGTTTCAGGCCACGCGATCTATTTGTCTGCTCCACCTCCCCATGAAACCCCGCCTTGTCTTTTCTAATGGCTTTCTCCCGCAGGATCTCAGTGGATTCCTTTGCAATGTTTTTATTTCCAAGTAAACGCTATTCATTCTTCCTGACATCTTCTGTTCCAGGCATATGCCTCCATGTGTTTTGCCAGGTCTTTATATCCCAGTAAAGTCCGTCTTCATAAAGAATGCTGTGTCCATTTCAACACAGGCAAACCCACTCTAATGGTGTATAATGCCATTACCAGTGTAGGGAGGATGGAGCTATTTCAGTCACAGGTGATTCGGTTGGTTGTCGCATCATGGATCAATCCCTCACCGGAAGTGACTGTTATTTCTCACGTTTCTCCCTTCTCTGAAAATTATGAATGGGTAAACAGGCAAAGTCTTTTCCCTGAGGTGGGGTAGTCCAGAACTAGTGGGCATAGGTTGAGGATGCGAGGAGTAGGATATAAAAGAGGCCTAAGGGCAACCATTTCACACAGAGTGCGGTAGTGCATGGAGAGAGCAGCCAGAGGAAGTCGTGGAAGCTGGTGCAATTGCAGCATTTAACAGGCAATTGAATGGTAAATGAATAGGAAGGATTTGGAGGGGTATGGGGCAGGTGCTGGAAGGTGGGACAAGATTGCTTTGGGATATCTGGTCGGCATGGACGGGTTGGACCGAATGGTCTGTTTCTGTGCTGCACAAGTTCAGAAAAAAGCCATTTAATGCAACAAATCCACACCAACCCTCCAGGGAATAGCCCTCCCAAAACAATTGCCTAGCTTATGTCTCTCCATTCGCTCCTGAATTAGTCACCTTACCTACAGTGTACCCAGTTGGTGTCAAAGTAGGTGTCTGGCGCTGTCAGGCAGTAGCGCTAACCAGTGAGCCACTGTGCGGTCCTGCAGTAAAATTGCAAGTCACATGCAAACGCAAGTGAAATGCAATTCCTATCAGAGATGCTCTGCTTCTGTTATTTTTCCTAACAGGAACAATAAATCCTGATTCCCTGACTAGGAAATGAACCCAAACCACAATGGTGGAAGTGCTGAATCATAAAGGCTAATCGACCAGTTTGCACGGCTGGTGCAAATGCATCTTCTGTTAACATAATAGCTTTGTTTATCTGCGATGGGAAGTTTCTTTAAAAAAAAAGATGTTCGTGACACACGTGGTTTCACAGCATAGAATAATGCACGATGTCAGTTCCACTCATCAAACGGCCGGACATTCTCATTTCCAGTTTGCTGTGCTTGGCCCGCAGTCTGGCGTCTGAGGTGTTCATCTCAATGAGACTTTCCCTGCAAACCATTAACCTCAAATGAAACAACATATGGCAGTGAAGTCAGATTCGGTTAGATTTGTTCATGACCCGAGAGAGAACTGAACCCCATTTTCACCTGTAAAGGTAAATATAGAGACACACCTGGCGAGAGTGACAAAGGCCTCCGGAGAGACCGACTTCATGAGGAATTTCACCATTTGGCTTCTTCTTCCTTCACTTTAGACTTTAAAACCAGAGCCTGTTTACGTAAGCAAAGGGGTAATCAGGCCGTAGGCTGCCATTCGTGGACAGGCACAGAAATGAAGAATTGATACATGCTCAAAGTAAACCTTCTGAGGCAGCGTGGCTTCCTGTGATCTTGTTGCCTCCTGCCTGTTTACTTCGTGGTTGTTTAGTCGCTACATAAGGATCAGAATCATTAATCCGGTTACCCGTACATTTCCTCTGCCACTGTTTCCACGCTGCTGTCCGGTTTCCACAGTCTCACGTTGTTCCTCCTGCCAAACTGGAGCATTCTTCGCGTCAGCTGCGTGTTATTCTCATGTTCATTGAAGTGGATCTGCAAACTCAAACAGATTAGCCCTGGAGAAAATGGCTTCATTCTGAACAAAGAATTCTGAACAACAGTGAGAAAGCACGCTCGGATGTTTGCTGCAGTATATGTGCGAAACGCAGCAAAGTCCCAGTGGGACTCGAGCTCATGGCCACTGGCAAACAAGGTTAGAGCTCTAATCACTGAGCTGCAGAGCCATGAGCGAAAGTGGCGCTTTTGTACTGACATAAAAATGATGACCTATCGCAGAACAAGCTCCATCAACCGAGGTTTGTGATGCAAACTGAGATTTGTGGTGTAAAATACCACTTGAAACCGACTTGTTTGATCATTTGTTTGATATAACACTTTGTCAGCTTTGCAATAACTCGTTATACGACTGCGATCAAGATGTGCTTAAACTCCAGTCAGAGGAAAACCTTTGAAGTTTCCATTAGGTGAAAGGCACGATACAATGTTACTGCCGTTGATTTGAACACGTATCACAGTTTTCTTCATCACTTGGTGAGTAACTCCTTTCCTAACGGAATTTTGAGATCTCCTTAATGAAGATAATTCCTGCTTTATGGCTTTCATACATGAAATTTCGGGCAATAGACAAAAAAAGAGTTAAAATCAAGCATACTCAAACGGTTGGAGTTCGAGGGAATGCAAACATCTGAGACAGCATGATTTAAAAAAAAAGTCCTGGATGTCGGATTCGCTGACTGGGTTGGCATTTAGTGACCACCTCTTATTGTTCTTGAATGGGCTGTAGGACATTACAAAGATAGATGGAGCGGAGACAGTGAAAAGATTTGAATAACCTATCGAAAACTTTGATAATTAGCTGAGCCTGAAAATTGGAATGATAGGATATTCCACAGCAGTGGTCACTTCCTTGAATTAGGAAATTGGTAAAGTAACCGTTGGTAAACTGCATTTCTTTTGCAGAAATACATTCCAGCAATTGCCTGCGCTATTCGCTGATGCTTTCATTTTATGGAGAAGTATTTCAATCTTCGCTTTCAACAAACTAAGTGATGAAATATCCATCGGCTCTGGAGACACTGAAGTTAACCATTCAGCCCACCAAGATCTTGCATGTCTCACTCACTGTCTGTCAAGTATTCCTACTGTTCATGTGGTCCTATTCCTAACATATCCTCTGCCACCATCTTTACTGTTTTTTGCATAATGCTATCCCATGTGGTGCCGGTATCGTGCAGTGGTTAGCGCTTTGTGTTGTGGCAGCAGAAAGGTCATTTCCAATTTGACTTACAGTATTCTCATTTGTTACCGTTTTATGCATAGTAAGACATTACTAACAAATGCAGGATGGAATCCATCTTTTGTAACATGAAAATATTCGTCGAGGTGATGAGGCCCTTTTACATCTCTGCTTTCTATGTATTAGGATTCAAGCCCTCCCATTCTCGGAGATTTCTCCCCATCCCACGATCAGTAACCCTGCTTTAGGTCCATCCTCCAATTTCACTGATACATTTAGCTATCAAGCACTGACATTGACGTTGTTCTGTCTGTGCAGCTGCAGTCAATGTTCTTGTACGAACGTGACCAATCTCACAATTAGGACCTTACAGTCAGTCGATCCATTTATATCCTGCTGTTGTGAGATCAGTGCTCATTTCGGGTTTTTTACTGACATGTACCAGTGATCACTGGAACATCAGACTAAGGAAAAGGACACAATGCAGTATTCAGCCAACGATTTATTTTTTAAAAACGATCAGTTTCCCTATTCTAACCTCAATGGAGAAGCGGAGATTGCGAGGAAACATATTGAAATGTGGGAAACAATGAGAGTTAAGGCAAGATTGGCTGAAAGAAATGTTTCCTCTCGGTCAAATACCAAGGGGTGGAGACTAAATGTATGATGTGGAAAGTTTTCAAAAGATAAGCAGCAAATAATTTATCCACCAATATGGTGGATAAATCTGAAACTCATTGCAATGAAATCAACACAACCATCAGAGGCATTCAGTCTGTATTTGTGATGATAAGGCATACAAGGCAAAGGGATGCATAAAAGGAATGAGGACAGTCAAACAGTTGTTTATTCCAAGGACGCGTCCAACGCGTTTGAGAGCTGCCACTCTACGTGCGTCTGACCGCTGTACTCGTCCCTGGTCGTGTCGTGGTTCTGAATTGCCACTTTTACCACTGCGGCCCGGGTTCAATTCCCAGTAAGGGCAGTTTTGCACATCATCAAAAACATGGGCATCTGTGATAGGATTACTTTCAATGCTTCGAATCAAACAATGTATCAACGAACATCAGAGTCAACGCCCCAGCCTCTTAAAGAAGGAGAAGGTGCCTCGGCACTCCATGAACCAATATGAGACTGAGCTATTTGTTATGTTTCCTTATCATTTCGAGAAGGCACAGCGATTGGTTCGTTGGCTCTGTGAACTTGAAAAGTGCCAATTCGCAGTGTGTGGGAATATTTGGTCTTCCTCATTTCTGATGACACTGCGACATTGTAATGTTCTCCGGGACGTGTACTGAAAGAGGTTCTCGTGTCTGTATATAAGGAGTACAAACTTCATTTCGGCTTGAGAACAGTGAGGAAGATTAGGTTGTGAGTGTAACAAATACCTGCTTTAACCTCGAGCTAGAGAGGAGTGAAGTACCCACATTCTCAATCCTGCACCTTGCCTGAGGCACAACGACTCTCAGGTTAAAGCACCATCAGTCAACTCGCTTGATCTCTCTCTCTCTCTCTCTCTCTCTCTCATGAGACAGCAGGCCTGGGAATATGTGAACTTATTTCAAAGCTTTATTTTTAGATATGAAAAGGAATAATTGACAATCTATTTGTATGCGGTCCCTCATGGAAGATTGCACAAGTCAGTGAGAGAAATCTTCATTAAGGTGGAGTGATAGTGCTGACTGAGATTATGAGCCGAAATCTAAATAGAACAAATGACACTGATATGAGGCGTGAGCAGAGTACAACGAAATAGGGATCAGAATTTTAAGAAATGACAAGTACTTAAAAAGCATTTGCAGGAACTGCAACTGCTTCTCACTGTCAGACACAAAGAAAACTGGGAATGTGGCCATGTCATGGCTAACTAGGGATATGAGGGCATAGCACTGCGCTCAAGAAGGAGGCTGACGAGGTGGCTGAAAGTAGCAGCAGGCATTAAGACTGGGAGCAGTTCAGATGTCAGCACAAGTTGAAGAAAGAATTAATGCAGAGCGAAATCTCGCTTGACAGTAAGCTTGAGAGAAGCAAGTAATGAATTGTTAAAGCTCTTGAAGTTAAACGAAGGAAGAAAGAAACGATTATTGAAAACAAATCCCTTACAATGAGAAACAGTGGATGTAATAATGTGGGATAAATATATTGCATACCAAAGAAATATGTATGTTGGTTCTGTCATCACAATTGATGACACAAGTAATATTCCTAAAGTGCTGGGAAGAAAAAGTGACGGAGGAACTGAAGGGAATTAGTATTTTCAGGGAGATGGTGTTTAGGAAATTGATGAGATTAAAAGACAAGAAATTCCACCAACTGCGTATCAAACACCAGTGTACTTAAAGTCACCCTAAATGCAGCGAAGGCGTTCTGTAACTAGAGTGTGGAGTCTAAATAGAGTAAATTCATTGTCATATTTCAATATTCTATCGACTCTGAAACAAGATCTGTGGCTTGGAGGTCAGTTAGTGTGACCCCACTATTTATAAAAGGGAGTAGTGAGAAAACATGGAATGACAGAAAAGTTAGCTTAACAATGGAAAACTGCAACTGAATTAATCAGAACCAGCATAAATTTACGACGCTTAAATAGGAAATGAGATATTGTCTTCTTGTACAAAAAATCGCTGGAACATCAGCTAGCCACAAAACGACACGACCAGCTATCCCTAGTAGCCATACACTCAGACAACCAGCAACATGAATTTGACTGGGAAAACACCACTATCATAGGACAAGCCAGACAGAGAACAGCCAGGGAATTCCTAGAGGCATGGCATTCATCCACAAACTCCATCAACAGACACATTGACCTGGACCCCATATACAAACCACTACAGCTGAAACTGACACCCAGAAGCGGTAAGAACATCCATCAACAGACACACCGACCTGGACCCCATATAGAAACCACTACAGCTGAAACTGACACCCGGAAGCGGCAAGAACAAACCACTATAAATACCGGAAGAATTATCAAAGCAGCACTTCACAGGAGGATCCAACAGCACTGATGATGTCCCCTAGCCAGGGGACGAAACGTTTGCAGCAAAAACTTCCAGCTCGGCGAACAGAACCTCAGTTCAGACCGTTTCACTCGACCGCTCGAATGACTTACCCGGAACACCGGCTATAGCAAAGTTAATATAGTAATCAGCTTGAATAGCCATCAGTATATCCTCAATCTGCGATGCTAAAGATAATGCCTCTTTTGAATCTGACAGTGGACAGGATGCCTTGTGGGCCCCCAACTATTTCTTCACAGGCCAAGCAGGTGGTTGGCTTATAGGAGGAGTTTGGGCTGGTGGATATTTGGAGATGTCTTCATCCTACCGGCAGGGACTTCACCTTTTTTCAAACCAACAAAAATGTCACACAAGGATTGGCCTCTTTCTGGCTCTCTCGCCCTTCTGGATTCTATAATGGGTTGCAAAGTTGTGAATATAGATATCGCTGATCACGAACCAGACTATTTGGAGGTTAAGGCCAAGAGTGAAGGGCTAGGTTTGTGGCACTGCATTTGGGACCTTTTCCCCTTCAGGATTCCAAATTTGTGCAATACTTTTTGAAGGACTTTCAGGAATTCTTGACTATCCACTCGGGCATGGCTAGTAGTCTGTCCATGCAATGGGAGACTGCAAAATTCTTTGCTAGGGATTAGATATTTCCTATTCGACTAGCGAGAAATGACAGAGGAGGAACAGCAGCGTCTACTTGAGATGTGGTTGAAAGTCGTGGAAGCGGGACGTTTTGCTTGGCCTACGGTATCTAACCTACAGCAGATCACGGCCTTTCAGGCTGCCTTGAATTCAATACTGACACAATACGCAAAGGAAGAACTTGCCTTTGCGAGGCAAAGGGTGATCGAATATGGGGATAGGCCAGTGTAGTATTTAGCATATCTGACTCGGAAAAATCGTGCTCCCCCATAAATTACTGCAATCAGACATAGCGCTGGGATCCATACATATGGTGCTAAACAGATTAATGAGGTTTTACGGAGCTTTTACTCTGAATTGTATCGGTTTGACAGTTGTGAAAACAGGAGGTATAAAATTGAAAACTTTTTTAAGAACCTTGTCCTCCCAGGGGTAACCTTGGAACAGGTCGCTCTCCTTAATAGCCCCTGGACAGTTCGCGAAATACAGGATACTGCAAGGCAACTTCAGAGTGAGAAAGCGCCTGGCCCTGATGGTCCTCTGGGCGAGTTTTTTAAGGAGTTTATAGGGATTCTGTCAGGGCCGATGTTAGAGATGCCCAATCACTTCTATATTATTGCCTATTATCATCTTTGAGAGAAGCTAATATTTCCTTAATTCTTGAGATGGGGAATGTTCCTGAGGAATGTGCCTCATACAGCACCATCTCCCTATTAAAACCAGATTGCAAGATTCTGTCCAAGACCCTGGCGCTGAGACTGGAAATGATGTTGCCTCATATTATTTAAATGGGACCAGACAGGCTTATTAGGGGCCAAGAAAATAACCAGTTCCTTTGCATCTGTCATCAAGGAGGAAAATCCTTAAAATCGCTGAGTAATGCCAAATGATCACATGGAACGAAAGACATAAAGTCAATGCAGATCAATAACAAGGTAATAGTTCAAGGCTGGCATAGTAGTATTGCAGCTGGATTGAGCATTGCTAAGTCTGATGAGCCAGTTGTACTTCGTATCAAAATATTAGAAATAAATCAACAATAGACGCATTTATTGTGCTGTCGATTACTGTTTTATTTTCCTGTACATTCTGCAGAGGCTGGAAGTTAGTAAATGTGTTTCAAGCGTTGGAGGTAAGTGGAAGGGATTCAAGCATCTGCAAAGGGAAGAAGAGATAGTGTGGAGAGCTTCAGACCAATTAACTTGACATCTGTAGGTAAACTGATGGAACCTATTATGTAGGATCTGATATTGGATATTTAGAAATTATCAGCAACATTAGAGAGAATCAGTATACACTGACAGAGTCTGACAGAGTCTTCATATTTGACAAACTTCAGAATGATTTGAACTTGTTTATTGCAAAATAGAAATGGCGTATTTCGATTTTCAGAAGGCTTTTTTATAAGAACTCATGCAGTGAATTCATAAGTAAAGTAATGTGAATGGTAATTGGAGGAATATATAAAAGTGAAAAGTTAAAGTCAGATTCGCCTTCATTTAAGAGAATTAGAACATTGTTGGAAGGTCATGCTGAAGCAGTTTCACAGCTTGCTAATGAAACTGTACATAGAGGATTGAGTCCAGTGCTGGTGACCCAATCTGAGAAAGAATATAACGGCCACGGAGGGTGTGCAATGGACATTGTCCAGATTAATCCCTCAGATGGCGATATTGCCTTATGTGGGAACTCGGCCTGTGTTCTTTACAGTTTCAAAGAATGAGAAGTTATCATATGAAATTTAAAGAAGTCACTAAACATATGACAAGTTGGAAATAAACAGGATTTTTCTCTGGCTGTCTACTCTACATTTAAGGCAAAGGATAGACCATTTCAGACTGCAATTAGAAGACAATTCTTCATTTGAAGGGGACTCACGAACACAGCGACATGGAAACCTGCTGGCAAGGCAAGATTAGGGAGAATCCCCAGATATTCTACAGGTACGTCAAGTTGGGCAGAATAACCAGGGAAAAGGTAGGACTCATTAGTAATTTGCCAAGTTGTAGCTAAATCAACTTAGTGGTAGGAGACAGAAGGTCTGCTGGTAGAAATCTGTTTGTTTGACTGGAGACCAGTATCCAATCGTGTACCACAGGGATCAGTGCTGTGTCCCATTTTATTTGTGATTCGGAGATGCCAGTGTTGGACTGGCTTGGGCAAAGTTATAAATTTACAGAACACTCGATGATAGTCCAACTGTTTATTTAACGACATTTCGAACAGCATAATCACGTGATGAAGAAACAGTGCTGTGAAAGCTAGTGCGTGCGAATTTAGTGGATTATAACCTGGTGTTGTGTGATTTTTAACCTTATTCTTTGTAGCATTCATAAATGATGCAGCTGTGAATTTGCAGGGGTTTAGGGTGAGTGTGATAAATTAGTTTGCATTTGACACAAAGTTTGGCTGGTTGGTTGGCAGTGAGGAGGAAGGCCTTATATTACAGGAAGATACAGATGGAATGATCAAATGGGTGGATCAATGGCCGATGGAATGTAGCCCTGATAAATATGAGGTGATGTACTTTGGAAGATGGAACCAGACAGGGGAGGACGCAATGTCCTAGTAAGCTCAGAGGGTGCTGGAAACATCCCTGAATGTGATTAAACAAGTTAATGGATAAGTTGACAAAGCATAGCGACCATAAACATAGCCTTTATTCATGGAGTCACAGATTACAAGAGCTATGTGGAACTTTGGTGAGGCCAAATGGAATACTATGTACAGTTCTGGGAGCCACAAAACAGGAAGTATGTGATTGCACTGGACAGGGTGCAGTAGAGATTCACCAGGATGTTCCGTTGAAGGGAGTAAATCAGCTCGGGTTGTTTACTTTGAAGCAGAGAAGGCTGAGAGGGATGTGCTTCAGAAGGATAAGATTACCAGGGGCATGGACAGCATGGATAGACAGCAGCTGTTCCTTTCAGTCAAAGGGCGAAGAACAAGAGAGTGCCATGTTAAAGTGAAGGGATTGATGTTTAGTGAGGATTTGACGATTGGTTTTCATCCAGAGCCTGTTGTGGACAGGAATGCACTGCCTGAGAGGGCAGGTAACCTCACAACCGTTAATAAATACGTGGTCGTGCCCTTGATGTGCCATAACATACATGGGT
The DNA here is from genome assembly GCF_020745735.1 of Hemiscyllium ocellatum. Lineage (NCBI taxonomy): Eukaryota > Metazoa > Chordata > Chondrichthyes > Orectolobiformes > Hemiscylliidae > Hemiscyllium > Hemiscyllium ocellatum. The sequence goes on along the minus strand of NC_083414.1, from coordinate 79,721,353 downwards.
ATGGGCCTCATTTTGGAAAGTGGGACTAATGTAGATCGTGCTGTATTTATGACAGTACAAAGCCAGTGCTTCTGTGATTTTATGGGCTGGACGGTCAGTCATTGAGCAGCATAAGACATGAATTGATGAGCTTCTGAAGAATGTATTATCTAGGGTTATAAAAGTAAACTTGTCTCCATGAGCTAGAACAAGGAAAGGTAAAAGTGTCTAATACCCTGCTCCCTTCCTGATCTTTCTGTGCAGTCTGGGGGAAAGCTCTGTCATTGTTGTCACAAGCTCTCAAACATTAAGGCAGCATCTGTCTGGTCGACAGGACTGTGTTTCCCGTTCCCTTTTCCAAAACCAAACTTGTTGCCGTGTTCTGTATGATTTTATCCTTTAAGAACTCAGAACAATTTGATACAATTGAGTGTCTTGCTTGCCCGAATCAGAGACCATTGTAGAGTTTATCACATGTCTGTGTGGCTGGAGACACTTGTAGGACAGACCAGGAAGCACCGGAGATTAACTTCCTGAAAGTACACTGGGGAAGGAACAGATGTTTACATTAGACATTAGATTCAAGGTCAATATTACTGGCACCAGATTTTATGTCTCGATATTTTGTGAATTGTTTGTTACTTCCACCAGCTGCCAGAGCATTATCGCGGTCTGGACCATTAATCCAGTGACATTTGCACAACATCACCATCTCCACATGGGGACCTATCGGAAACCACACAGAGCACTTTATTTCTGTGCTGCTTAACAGCTCGGTCAAAAAGCACTCCCACCAATGTGATAATCGTGACGGGACTGAGGGCGTGGTAAATGGACAGACTGTAGTCATTCCCTTGTCGTGGGACTGGATATTGTTGAGGAACTTTCCACTTGGCCAGGCAGATGTCGGAGTTGGAGCTGGATTGAAACAGCTTCCCCAGGGACACGGCTATTTGTGCAGCACAATCTTCATTCCTATTGCAGGAATGGTATCCAGGCCCATTGCCGTCGTCATGTCTACTGTGTTCAGCCGTTTCTTCATGTCACGAGTAGCGAATCGATTTGGTTGAAGACTGGCATCTGTAATTCTGTGGGCATCATGAGGAGGGTGAGGTGGATTATCGACTCAACACTTCTGTCTCCGGATGTTGCAAATACTACACGTTTGTCTTGTACACTGATGTGCAGGGCTAGGGATATTTGTGGAGTCCTCTCCTCCTGTAAGTTGTTTAATAGTCCATCGACATTGATGATTGGATGTGGCTTGACTACAGAGTTTCGATCATATCAGTTTGTGTTGGGATCATGTCCCACTCTCCATCAGATGGTCATTCCGCTGTTTGGAATGTAACCAATCAAGTGCGGTTGCTTTAACGGGTTGTCATCAGGTTTAGATACACATGGTTCTGACTCTGGCATGTTCCCCCAAACTCGTCACTGAACATAGATCGGCTTGGTAATAATGGGATAATGATGGATTATCCTGGGGTAAAAGTTATGGATTGTGTTTGAATGCAATTCTGTTGCGGCTGCTGCTGAGATCTGCAGCATCAAATGATAACCCAGTGTGAGCTGCAATATCTGCAACTCAATACTACTGACTTCCCCCAGTTCACACCGAGACCCATTCACCCATCAGCCCTGTACTCAATGACCTAACTTGGTTTCTGATGTGAGAACACATCCAGTTCCATAATCTCATTCTGCTGAGGATCCCACCCTGATGTCACGCTTCCAATTTGTTACATTACTCAGATACTTTAACATACAGTAATACCATCTTCTATGTTTGAAGTGAATGTTTTTTCCTCTGTTTTTCTACATGACCATTATTAAGACCTCTGTCGCGTCAGTGATGCCAGCCTTATGTCGTTTCAGAGCCAATGAACCTGTGCACTTTGCGTTTTTGTTCACTTCCCAATGTACAGCGCTCTGTGCTGGACAGGCTTTTGAGCAGATTTAACACACATCTTTGGATAATGTTGAAAAACACAAATTGCTGAAGAAACTAAGCAGTTCCACTGGACACTTGTTCAGAACTGAAAAGGATTGGAAACTGGGCATTTTAGTTCCTTGCCAGAGGTGGGGGGGGCGGGGGGGGGGGGGTAGGTGACAGGGAACTGAGGGTGTGACAACAGATGAATAGGCTTTTTGCTGTGGTGAACGAGAACATGATATAAAATGAATTTAAATTAAGATGAGAATGAGGTTAGGGGTTCTCTCTATTGAGTGCAAGATAAAGAAAACACAACCACATAAAGTCATATGGAGGCCAGGAGGGAGAATGTAGAACATGTAGAATTACATAGATCTGGCCTGAGATACATTTTCACTGGAGAAATCATCACAGGAATCACACAAAGGAATTCAGGTGCTTGCCGGCTTATTGGCACTAGTAAGATTTTCATGCTGCCTCAGTATTGTAACGTAAAGAAGAAAACAAATGACAGTACGAAGTTTGGGCCAAGGGCTGTTTACCTGTCACTTTCAACATTGTTTCAAATTTACAGTGCTGAACTTGCAATGCTTGTTCTTGAAGTTAGTATCAGATGGAGAGTAGGAGGTTAAGGGGTGACATTATAGAAATTTACAAAATCAGGGGAGGCATGGTCAGGGTGAAAAGCCAAGATCTTTTCCACAGGATAGGAAAATTAAATCATTGAGCCATTGGTTGATGCTGGAAGAGGGAAGATTTAAAAGGGAGGAAGAGGGAACTTCTTTTTTTCACACAGAGGGTGATGTGTTTATGGAATGAGCTGCCAGAGGAAGACTGGCAGATGCAGGTATAGCTCCAATATTCAAAAGACATTTGGACAAACATATAAATGCGAGCCAAATGCAAGCTAATGGGAATAATTTAGTTTGGGAAATCTGGCCATCTAGAACAAGTTGGGACAAAGAGTGTGCTTGTGTGTGATATGATTGTATGAATATAGAAAGCGAAGAAAAGGGAAGAAAAGATGTGATGTAAGCAAATTGGCAAGAAATATAAAAACAAGCAGCACGAGCTTTTCCATGTATGTGAGAAGAGTGCAAGAGGTGTGTGTGATCTTTGATATAAAGAAAGTCAGGAAAGTATATTGAGGACATTTAGAGGGAGTGACTGGAAAACTGGATACAGGGAACAGACATATAATGTACACCAGTATCTTAAACATCGTTCCTCACAGAGGAATGTGCTGTAAATATTTCAATGGTATAAACAAAATGGTAATAGGAGGGAAGATCTTGAACTGTCTCTCACAGAAGGAACAAGGCATTTCTCAAACACATAAGACCAAGGATAAACAGGTCATCAGCAATTCATGGCTGGTTTTAAAAGAAGTGGTCTCAGAGTGACTGGTGGCACTGTGGGAAATATTCCATAACTCTCTGGATTAAAGGAGTGTTCCAGTGTTCACTCATGGAAACCAGAAACCGTTCAGATTTATTTTCATTATTTCCCTGATAGTCTTTGCTAAAGAAACTTAAAACTCGGTGTGACTTCAGACCCACAACAACATTGTGGGTTCCATTTTGTCTTGACAAATGGCCGCGTAGTCACAGACAATTAGTGATGGACAACAAATGCTGCCCTTGCCCGTGATGCTGGCATCCCGAGAAACAACATCATGAAAGGTGAAAATAAACCAAGGAACGGTGGATGCTAGAGATCGAATATAAAATTCTCCAGCGTCTGAAGTGTTGGAGAATCTCAGCAGGTATGGCAGCCTCTCTCAGGAGAAATGCAGATAACCGTTTGATTCCAGTGACCCTGTTTCACAACTGAAAGCAAACTGGGAAATAATATTATTTACTCTGGTATCATGGATTGTTAGGTTGGAGAGAGAGGTGGGGGCCAGCTTTAAATTGAACTGGAGGAGAAATGGCCAGAAAAAGAGAGGAAAAGAAATAAAAAGTGAGCAAAGAGATTGCTGATGATGAACTGAAAGGAAAACAAAATGGCAAGTTATTCTCACATTTCCCCGTTTTCCCATATTCCTGAATATTGCATCCATTTAGATTTGTCCCTGTTTAAAGTGAGTTAGGTTCCCTGTACCTCTCTCCTCTGAGTGTGATGATCAAATCCATTAGCAAAACTTTTGCTGCCCTTGTAGTTGCTGAGATGTAGAGAAAGGTAATGTTACATTGTCAACTGATTCTTTGGAGAGAGAAACTGTTACTGTGGGAGTGTGCAGATATGCAACGGCTTTCTCAACCAGGAAGAGAAACTCAGGAGTGGAAATAATTTTCAACACTGAGTGCACGCACATTCCGTGTCGGGAATTGACTTGTTCCTGTCATTGGAAAATCAGTGGAGTTTCTGTGGATGCTTATCTCGGGTTTGTATTGTCAGCTGCTGGGTCTGGTGACCCCATGCTGTACACTGCATTTACAGAGTGTCTAGGTCCATGGTAAGCAAATGGAGATGAGGCTCCACAGAAGGGAAGCTCTATAAATAGGGAGGTGCAGGACAGTGCATTATCTTTCCTGGGATTTCCCGGGACATTTGTCGAGGTTGGACCAGGTGTCAGGTATGAAACCAAAATTGAGGTGGTCACTGAGCTGTGTCCCTTCCTTCAGTATACAGTGTAGCCTCACACCAGTGACAGGACCGTGCTGATGCTCACCATGAATTAAACTGGATTAATTCTGGAACTTTCCAGGCAGGAGTGAGTAACATATTCATCATCACTGGAGTGCAGTCCACCGATATATTCACTGGCTGACAGAACCCATCTGTCCGCTGAGAGCAATATATTGTGCCCATCTCCCTGAGGAAGATACAGAAAGAAACTTCCAGAAATACAGGGGAACAGAGTGACTGGTGAAAATGGGGAACAGCAGGAAATTAGAATTAATAAAAGGTATGTCTTTCAAAACCTCACTGAATTTATGGTTGGTATATTGCTGCATCTGATGAGCTACATCCCAGAGTATTGAGGAGGTGGCAGTAGAGCTAGTGAAAGAATTACTGACTATTCTTCAAAGCTGGTTAGATTCTGGAAAGGATCCTCCAGACTGGAAAGCAGCGATTGTAAACCTAAATATTTAAAACAGGACGGAGAGAGCAAACAACAAACTAAACAGTGGTTAGCTTGATGTAAGCTGTAAGAAAAACATTGGAACCTTTTGTAAGGAATGGAACAACTAGACACTTGATAAATAATGTCATGATTCGGAAGAGTAAATCTAGATTCAGGAAGGGGAAATTATCTTGATGTTTGATAAACCTGCTGGATTTTGTGGAGGTTGTGTGTTGTGACATCGACAATTGAGAATCAGTGGAAATGAAGTATTTGGATTTTCAAAAGACGGTTGACATGGTTGAATAGAGGTGAGTAGAAAATGTTAGAGTCCATGGGTAGGTAGGGGTGGAATACACCGAATGTATTAAAAGTTGGATAATCGAGGGAATGGAGAGAGTAGTATAATTATGTGGAGTGAAGGCTTTGGGGTATCAGAAGGATCAGTGTTTGGCCAATAGCGCTTTGCAAGATATTTCAGATATGAACAACAAATATCATCAGTCACGTTTATGTTCATTAAATAGTGAGAGGTTGGGAAGTGCTGTTGTTGAAACAGACCCGGATGTGCTTGGTCATAAGTCACAAATAGATTTTTTACACAGCAGGAAGTAAATGATATGTGGCTGGCCATGCAAAATGATTAAAGTACCAGAGTAAATGCATCTCTCCCAATGATAGTGTTTTATTGAGAGACTGTTAGATGTATTGTGTACAGGTTTAATCAGCAAAGGGGTTTTACCAGACTAAACCCAGGCATGATGTTACCATGATGAGAATGTGAAGAAACCTGTGCTTAATAAAGTGTGTTAAGGTGTTTGTGAGTTTATATTTTAAAAAGTGCTGAAGCACATTGACTGTTGAAGATACAAAATTGCCTTATTAGACAAATTAAAGGAATGCCCAGGCAAATTCACATGTCCTATGTATTGGAGTGCAAATATATCCACTGTAAACATATTGGCTGGTGCCTGTTCTAGTCGAGGAGAGATCTGCACGGTAACAGCATGTAGATTATGGTTTTTGAGGGTGGTGGTGGTGGGAGGTTCAGCCGGTTACAGTATTGCAAATGGACAACGCAGCAGAATCATCTAGCCTGCGATAAAAAAAACATGCATCATTCTCCCTCACTGCTAACTTCACGAGAGCAATGGGTGACGGGAAATGTGATCAATAGCCAACGGCGCCAACATTCAATCCAGTCCAGTAGTTTTTGTGAACTGAAGGAACCATACTGAAAGGAGTTAAATGGAGCTGTTTGTTCAGTGACTGTGATTGATGCCAGTCTCCATGGATCCTAGCGATGTCACTGGATGTTTTCCGTCTCCTATTAGTAAGGGGTCTCTTGCAATGGTTTATGCCATTGTAGCAGCAGATGTATTACCTCCAGCGCTCAAAGGGATCCGCAGCTGCAGAGACAGAAAAAGGAGATTTCAACATTTGAGAACAGTCTGGAACGATCCATTCATGGATCAGAATCTGAGAACATTCGACTGGAATGCTGCAACAATAGACAGGAGTTTATCCGTGGGTCTTTACTATTTTTCCTTTTCTTGGTTATCATATCGGATATGGGGTGCACTGCTGATTATCCAGGCGGGTTACTATCCTATCCTCGCTATTGTTGGTGTTCCTGGTAAGTTTCATCATCTCTATCCATTTATTAATCTCTTCAACCAGGTGAACTTCGTTACTATTTCTGTTATCTATATTTGACAAAGACGGAAACTATTGTCTTCAGTTTCAAATGCAAATTCCATTGATTACCAACAAACTTCAGAACCGGCCACACCCCCGCCCTCACAAACATCTGAGAACGAGGCTGTTCACAATACCGAATTTAAATAAATAAAATTCATTTGTGTCTCGGTATTCTGTCCATCACAAAACCTATCCACTACCAGCTCGATTATATGCCCAGTCACCATCTTGGCTTCAATGCTGACGCTTAATAAACCATTATCTATGCTTTGGTAAAATTCAGACATGATGGTTCCACCTCTCCTTTAAGCAATCTTTCGGTTGCAAATATTTCGATCGCAACTTTGTTCTTGTCTCTAAAATAACTTAATGACAGAAACACTCTCTCAGTGCAGTAATGTCGGAAGAAATGTAATTCAGATGCACAGGTCATTACACAGAAATGCACTGTTCCACATCCTACCACAGACAATGTCAGAAAGTAAATACACAAGACAGGAATTGGAAATAACAACCATAATATTTCCAGCATTTTGTCCATACGTTTATCTATTTCACTGGTGTCCTTTGATAAATAGAACTTGCGTTATTATCTGGTCTGGCTTAAGATTTATGTGAGTCCCACAGCAATGTGCTTGGTTCTGTACTGCCTGAAAGAATGACCTCACAATAAATGACATTTGGTTCAGTCGAAAAAATGCTGCCCCTGTCAGTGATGCAGACATTCCAAGTTATAACAAAATTAAAGGTTAAATAAAGCAAAGAATGATGCAACAGATCAGAAACAATAAAGAACGAGAAAGTGCCAGACAAACTGAGCAGATTTGGCAGCCCCCTCGGGTCGAGAGAAAAATGGAATTGGCAATTCGATTCTAATGATCATACATCAGAACTGAACACAGTTGGGAAATAGCGTGATCAATGTTGGTGACACCGACATCTGTTATGAAGGGGAGAAGGACTGAGTTGAATAGATGGAGAAAGAGAGAGATAGAGAGAAAGAAGCAAAGAGATTGTTGATGATCAGCTGGGATGGAAATAAGAAATGAAATTAAACCTTACTTATGTTTCTCCTCTTCCCATATTACTGATAATAATGACCATGTAAGGTATATGTCAAAGTCCGTGTTTTAAGATTTTATGTCTGTTTTTCTCTCTTCCCTGAGTGTGATTATCTTCCTTTATTCATCAATAGGATGCTGTGCTAATATTTAATTCCCTTTCCCCATTGTCCTTGAGAAGGTGTTGGTGAGCTGCCTTCCTGACCCACTGCAGTCCATGGGCTGTAAGTAGTCAGTGCTGAGGTCCATGCGGTTTCATTTCTTTTGAAGTTTTGTAGTGACTGATATAACTGAGTGGCTGGTTTGGCCATTTCAAACTGCAACTGAGAGTTAATCACATTGCTATGGCGTTACATGTAAGCAAGACCAGCTGAGGATGGTAGATTTCCTTTCCTGAAGGGCATGATGGTGCCAGCTAGGACAATCGACAATGGTTGCATTGTTTCATTTGAATCTTAATTGCTGATATTTTATTGAATTCAATTTCCAACATTAGCCATTGTGGGATTCGAATCCGGTGTCTGGGTCATTAACTGATTCCCTGGATTCATACTCAGAGATAATACAGCAGGATAATCGCCTCCTCAGTATCTCCAATCAACTCCAATGGCAATAGTGATGTTGTTGTTAGTGTGACTTTGCTTCATAAGCCAAATAAATGATTGGCAAAAAAAATGCCATCCATCTCATTTTTTATTTATGAGAAGGTGAGATGATGGGAAGTGCTCTTGGTGAAAAGGAGCTGGATGTCCTTGATCATGGGGCACTAACAGAATCCCTACAGAGCAGTGGGGTACTGGCAGGTGGGACTAGATTGGGTTGGGATATCTGCTCGGCATGGACGTGTCTGTCCGAAGGATCTGTTTCCATGTTGTGCATCTCTATGACTCTATGACGCAGCAAGTAATCAGCACAGTAATGAGTAGTATCGTTCATTACAAAATGATTAAAGTATCAGAGTGAAGACACCGTCCTGCAATTGTGGAGTATACTTGAGACAGTATTTTCTTTTATTTATAATCAATGGTCTCCTTGCTACAGAGAGACGGTGTAATGGAGTATTACCAGACTATTCCCTGCAGTGATGGTACCATGAGGAGAGTGTGATGGAAATAAGTGTTTAATCTGTAACGATACAAAAAGAATAAAAACGTGATTGCATTAACACTGAAGTGTTAGCTATCAACACTCATTATTTTCAAAACAAAACACATATAGCATTAGATATGCCATGTTTTCCATGATACGTGTCTTCACATTTGGCCAAATATACAGATAGAAAAGGTTTAGAAGGATATGAACCAAGTTCAGGGAAATGGGGTTAGCATGGATGGACATTTTGATCAGCATGAACCAGTTTGTGCTAATGGCCTGTCTCTGTGCTATAGGATTCCATGACTCTATGATAATTTACAGACCTCTATGAAGCCCCCATGTTGGTTGAGAGAGAGAGAGCTCCAGGTTCTGAATGAACTCTCACCATCTGGATGTACAGTTGGTATGTGACCTTGCATTGAACGTCATGTTGTTCACAAATCTGTCATCAGCCACACTCTGATAGTATTAGCCATTCACACCAGCTTCGACCTCCATACAGAACACTAGCCTGTCTTCTCTGTCACAAACCAATCCTTTTTAACTAAAAGCTGTTCCTTGGTTCAAGTAGACTCTGTCCTTGATGTTTTTCAGAGCATCAATAAAACGGGGCCAGGCTATGATCAGTCTGGTTTGGTACAGACATGAACGGGATTTTTAGAGGCCTTTTATGTAAACAGATGAAACTAATGGCCAAAGTGGTCATGCTTTCGAAGTGACTTGCATAATGAACGGGGAGTTGTCAGCTCTTTTAGCTGAGCTTGCTGAGTTGAGCTGAGCTGAGCAGTTTTCTGGAGTCTTGAACTGAGAATTTCAACTGGGAGCTGTGTGGAAACTCTGTCTCTTTTCTGCCATTTTGCTTCAACCTGGAAACATGCATTCCATTATGACGTTATTTCAAGTGAGTTTGATTATTGGGACTATTGTGTGTATTTGGAATAGCATAATTAAGTCTAGCTGGATCAGTTGAATTCTGTAGGGGTTCTTTATTCTGTTCATTGTGTTTCATTGTGTAATTTTGTGAATAACGTTTTTCTCTGATTTAAAATCTAGTCGTCACCCTAGCTAAATTACTCCGGGTAATTTTCATTGGATAATTACCAAAACAAACTGCAAAGTTCTGCTCTGGGCTGCTTGCTTAAGAATGTTTTGAGTGGTCTAGCCTCGTCCATAACAGACTGGGGGGCTCATTGCTGGATTTTCAACAGCGAGTGAGAGGTGCTAGTCTCTTTAGTTCGGGTATTCGTTTGACTGGGTTGACAAAGCTTCGAATAGTAATGACTATTTCAGTCGCCAAACGTTTCCTAGGTGTGCATGCAGTGACTTTGGATATTTTACGAAAAGTGAATAAGACCAATTTGCAAGAATTAGCAGAGAAGCTGGAATTGGAACTGACTGCTTCTGTGAGGAAAGGAAAGGTAATTACAGCAGTAGCTCGTCAATTAATCTTGCTGGAGAAACCATCAGAATCTATAGAGATGGGAAAAATTCAGTTGCAAATGAAATATCTTGAGTTAGCGGCGAGACGTAAGGAAAGGGCAGCATAAATGAAACATTTGACTTTCAATAAAATGCAGAAGAAGGGGGAAAAGAGTAAGCAGCAGAACAGAGAGTAAAAAGAAAGAATGGCAAAAGAGAAAGTAGCAGGGGAGAGAGAAAGAGAGAGCTTTTGAATAGCAAAAACTGACACTTAAAAAGGGAAGTCAGTGTTAAACACTGGAGATAACGACTGAGGGTGGGCTTAGTAAGGAAGAGAGTGCGGATGAGCAACCCCTGGTAGTCAGAAGCCTAGTGAGAATTTGTTTGCTTATGTTCAAGCATTGCCTCAACTTGATGAGAAGAATGTGATGACCTTTTCGTCTCATTTGACAAGTTGGCTCAACAAATGCAGTGGCCAGAGGCAATGTGGGTTTTGTTGATCCGAACGAAACTTGTAGGTAGGACTGGTGAGGTATTCACATCCCTATCAGTGGAGATATCTGGGGAGTATGAAGAGATTTTTTAAAAATTAAGTCAACATAAGCAACCTTTCAGGAATCTAATGAGGATCCTGGTCAAACCTACACTGAGTTTGTAAGGATCAAACAGACTAATTTCGATAGTTGGATAAGATCTTTAAAATTCAGGCAAAACTATAATGTCCCTGGAGAGGTTAGTATTTGGAGGAATTGAAAAATTCACTACCTGAAGTAGTACAAACTCAGGTGGAAGAGCAGAGAGTGCAAATAGCAAGGTTAGCTGCTGAAATGGCTGATGATTATGAACTGGTCCATAAACTTGATTTGCTTTCCAGAACCAGTTCTGGTCTCTGAAGGACAGAAATTAGATCAAAGAGATATCCTGATGTGCAAAGGGAAATGTCGATCACAGTGTAGAATGTAAGGATAATTTACCACGGTAATAAAGAAAACCTTGAGGGGGACAAAGAAGTTTAAATACTATGGTGTTTTCATTGTAATAAAGTGGGCCACACAAACTCACAGTGTTGGTGAGCTGGGAGAAATCCAGCTGTAGGATAACAAGACAGCCTGGAAGTTTTTTTGAATTAGTAACAAAAAGCATAGGGGGAGTTAGGCAACTGCCTCAGAGTGTGCAAGATGATCAGTGGACATGCTAAATCTCCGTAAAAAAATCCGTGGAAAGCAAATCAAGTTTATGGACCAGTTCATAATCATCAGCCATTTCAGCAGCAAACCTTGTAACTCTCTGCTCTTCCACCTGAGTTGTACTACTTCAGGTAGTGAATTTTTCAATTCCTCCAATACTAACCTCTCGTAAAAAAAATCTACGTGGAAGGGTAAAGTTTATTCACATAGGCCAGGAGTAATTGGTAAGGAGGTTCCAATATTAATTGATGCAGGATATTTTCAGTCTGTAATGCTGAGGGGTGAGGCTTTATGAACTCTTGAGAGACTATTGCCAGAAAATGTGCTGGTAACAGGAATTCATAGTGAGGCAAAAAGTGCTCAGTTATGTAAAGTGAGGCGATGGAGTCCAGAGAAGAGCGGAGAATGTGTGGTGGGAGTACTGGACCCCTAACTCTCAGCTTCAGGAATAAAAATTGTCCTTGCAAATAATATAGCTGATTCACTGGTAGGCGTGCTGCCTAGTCTAGTTGAAAAGTCAGTGGAGATGCAGGCAACTGAAGACCTAGAGAATGTTTATCCAGGAATTTTCCCTGATTACGTCATCAGAAGAGCACAAATGCACTGGTTTAAGCAGGATAAAGGCAGAGATAAGGAAGCTGACATAGAGTTATCTGAAAGTTTCTTTTTGACCAGATAAGTGGAACAGAAGGAGCAAGTATGAAAATATGAAAGTTTTTTTAGCTCTGCTCAGGTGATTGAATTAAGCAGAAAGATGAGGAGTTACAAAAGTTATATCAAAAAAAAAATTTATGAAGAAAGAGAATGAATGCATTCCTGTGTGTTATTACTTAATAAATGATGTCTTATTGTGGATATGGAGATCAGTACACATTGAAGCAGATCAGGCGTGGACAGAAATTCTTCAAATTGTTTTTCCTGTTGGGTATAGAAAGGAGGCGCTGTGAGTGGCACGTGAGCTACCACTTGGAGATCATTTCGGGGTTAGGACATTACAAGCTGGAATACAAAGATACTTTCATTGGCCTGGACTACACAAAGATGTAGTTGAATTTTGCCAGACGTCTCAAACATGTCACACAGACAGTAATAAACCTGCAACTTTAATACCTATTCCAACATTTGCAGAACCTTTCGCAAGAGTCTTGATAGATTGTGTAGGCCCCTACCTCAACCAAAAAGTGGAAATAAGTATTTATTAACAATAATGAATGTGTGGACTAGATTTCCAGGGACAGACCCATTATGCAGCATCACAACTAAAAGAGTTGTAGAAGAATGCTTATTTTTTTTACAGGTACAGACTACCAATAGAGATCCAGACAGATCAAACCTCACATCCGAACTATTCAAGGAGATGATGGATAACTTGGAATAAAGCAATTCAAATTTAATGCGTACTATTTGGAATCACAGGGAGCATGAGAGAAATGGCATCAAGCACGGAAGACCATGTTGACGTTTTCTGGTCAGGATTATCCAGATGATTGCGATAAGGAAATTCCTTTTGAACTATTTGTGATCACAGATGCACAGAATGAATCGACCAAATTCAGTCTATTTTAATTAATTTGTGGTCATAAAGTAAAAGGACCATTAACACTGGTTAAGGAGAAATTAATAAGTCAGAATTCAGAGACCACTCATTTAGACAATGTGTCAAATTTTAGGGAACGATTAAATAGAGCCGGAGAATTGGGTAGACAGCATTTAAAAGCATTGCAGCATACAATGAAACAGGAAGTGGATCAGAAATCATAAATTGGCAATTTTGCAATTGGCAGTAAAGTATTGGTGTTACTTCCAGTAACAGTTGAACCTTGAAAAGCAAGTTTTGGCGTACCTCATCAAATTGGGAAGAAATTGAATGAGGTGAACTATTTGATTCGGACTCCAGACAGGATGAGATCTCACGGAGTGTGTCATGTGAATATTCTCAGAAGGTATTTTGAAGGGGAAGGAAAGCAAGAGGAGAAGGTGTTAATGATTACAGCACAGAAGGAAGAACCAAGTTCAGAGGATTCTGAATTGGACATTCCTCAAATCAAATTGGAGAATGAGGAAGTTGTCAAAAATTGGGATAAATTATTGAGTTACCTTACACAAGAAAAGAAAAGTGACCTGGAAGAGTTTTTACTATCTTGTGCAGAGATATGCGGCAATAAACTGGGAAGTACGAACATAATTGTGCATGATGTAGACACAGGAGATGCTGTTCTGATTAAGCAACATCCTTATGGGCATGACTGTCCAAAATTGGCACAGGTTCAGAAGGAGATAGAGCGCACACTCCAAATGTCATAATCGAAGAGAGTTACAGTGACTGGAGTTCACATGTAGTCATGGTACCAAAGCCAGATGGTACACAACGGTCATGTGTGGACTATCACGAAGTCAATGCCGTTACAAAGACTGATGCGGATCCAATTCCATGTTTGGAGAACGGTATTGAAAAAGTGGGAGAAGCTACTTACATTTCTAAGTTGGATTTGCTCAGAGGCTACTGGCACAGACCTCTGTCAGAGAAAGCAAAGGCAATTTCGGCTTTCATAACGCCAAATGGACTATATCAGTTCAAATTGTGGCATTTTGTATGAAAAATGATCCAGCCACATTTCAGAGACTGATAATAAGGTCATTGCCTGATTACACAACTGTGTGGTCCACATTGATGACCAGGTGGTTTTCAACAGCATTTATCGGACTTGTGCGATCAACTTCAGAAGGCAGGTTTGGTGCTAAACTTAGCTAAAAGTGAATTTGAGAAAGCCCAAGTCACGTCCCTGGGTCACGTTATTGGACATGGACAAATGGCCCCATGAGATACGAAAACGAAAGTAGTTGGGGAATGTTTCACACCGTCGACAAAAAGAAATATGCAGTACTACGGTTCATGGGATTGACAGGATTTTACTGAAAGTATGTGTCAAACTTTAAGCAGTGCGGCGGCTCCACTCACCAAATTATCAAGGGCAAGAACTCTCAGTGGACAGAGGACTGTCAAAAGGCATTTTCCAGCTTAAAGACTGTGTTAACACTGCTACACTCGATTACACAAAGCCTTTCAAGGTGGCTATCGTTGCTACTGATGTGGGTATTGGTCCGGTATTCATGAAGGAGGATGATGGGGGAACAGAAAGACCCATCAGGTATTTTTCTGTGAAGTTGAACGTTCATCAACAGAAATGTTCAACGGTGGAGAAAAAGACTTTAAAATTAGTGTTGGCATTACACCATAACTGTGTTTATATTACCAGCAATGCATCCGAGACAATCGTATACACTGATGATAACACATTTGTGGGACAAACTAAGGACAAAAATGCTAGATTGTTTAGATAGAACTTCTTGTTGCAGACATTCAATCTGACAATTGTGCATGTGGAAGGTCGCGAAGCATGAAGCTGATGAGTTATTGAGACTCGAATGAAATACAGAGGTGTTCGGTGGTGGGTGTACTGCAGCCTGAATTTGAAAGGGTTTGTGCATGTTTGAATGTTTACAGTTAGCATAGTGTATCTGTCTGTTTTGAGACTACTAACTGGGTTTGAAGGGTTAAAATGCAGTTATCTTTTAGCATTGATGGTTCTTTTTTTTCAGTGGGGGGGAGACATGTCACAAAGCAAGTCCCTTATTTGTCAAAAAGCTGTTCCTTGGCTCAAGGAGACCCTATCCTTGGTTTCTTTCGCAGGGACAATAAAACGGGGCCAAGCTCCTATCAGTCTGGTTTGGTACAGAGATGAAAAGGATTTTTACAGGCCTTTTGTTGACATGAAAACAGATGAGACTTCAGGCCAAAGTGGTCATGCTTTATGTGACCAGTATAATGAACGGAGAGTGTTGAGCTGTTTTAGATGAACTAGCTGAGCTGAATTGAGCTGAGCAGTTTTCAGTTGAGTTTTGAACTGGGAAGTTCATCTGGGAGCTGTGTGGAAACTCTCTCTCTTTTCTGACCTTCAATTTCAACCTGGAAGTATATGATACGTTTGTACTGGTTTTAATTGGGAGTTTGATTATTGGGACAGTTGTGTATGCTCGGAACAGCATAATTAAGTTTAGTTGAATATGTTGAATTCTGTCGTGATTCTTTATTCTGTTCTTTGTGTTTCATTGTGTAATTTTATGAACAAAGTTTTTGTCTGTTTTAAAATGTAGTAGTCAGCCTAGCTAAATTACTCCTATTTCAATTTCTTTTCCAGTCCCTTTCAATATGGCCATCCTTGGCCTCCTCCATTGCCACAACGAACCAGATTTGGAAGAACAAGATCTCATCTTTCTCCTGTGTAGCCTACACCCCGGGGACTCAACATTGAATTGTCAATTGCAAATAACCTCCCTTCCAATCCCCTGACTCCCTTCCAGACCCTTCCCTCTCTTCATTCCTCTGAGCAAGCTTTTGTCCAGCTACCTACCAACTGGACTCAGCCATCCCATCGCCAAGCCGCTGATACCTATGATCTGTGTTCACTTATCCCCCACCTCGCCACTCTGCCTCCTCCTCCCTCAACCGCCACTTTATCTATAGATTCCCTTACTCCTATCTACAGTCCTGATGAATGATTATATCCAAGGCGTTCACTTCTCAACGTCTTGATGCTGCCTTGCTTATTTTGTTCTTCCAGCTTCCTGCGTGTGTATTTTGGATTCCAACATCTACTGTTTTCTTTTTTAAAAAAATGTCTTCTTGTGTAATAGGCAGGAGTGAGTGAACGCATTGTGCCTCTTGTTTTCCAACAGATCAGATGGGTGGAATGGCTTTCTTATATTACTGTGAAACCAGCTGAGTTGCTGAAGGAGTTCCTCTTTCTTTTAACCAGTGCTTTTGATCAATGCTACCTTTACATTAGAAGCACAAGCTTGAATGTTGTTCAGATTTGATACCTGAGTGCCTTGGAAGGTGACTCATTGTTCTGAACATTGTATAATCTTCACAGAACATCCCACCTCTGATCGTATGACAGAGGGAAAGATATTGATGAAGCAGCTGAAGATGGTTGTGCTGAAGAAGCTACCCTGAGGATTGCCCACAGAGATACCCAGGGACTGGGAGGATTGATGTCCACCAGCCCCATTGTGTTCTGAATGATCCAACCAGTGGGGAGTTTACAACTGATTCCCATCAAGTTCAATTTTTTTCAGTCTCCTTGACATCTCGCTCAATTAATACTGCCATGATGTCAGGGCCAGTCACTTTACGATGTGTTCATATCTTCTATCCATGTCAATAGGCCTTGTTATATGTGTGGGGAGTGTTTCTCTCTCTCAGGGGGTAGTGACGGTTGGGACCAGACAGTTGGGGAGGCCAAATCACTGAAATGTTTGGGGGGTGCGCGTGGGTGTCAATGGATTTTGACGCATCAGAGAGTTGAGGGCCACAAAGCATTGGGCATAAAGAGAAATTGCGGCCAAGTGCAGATCAGCCCTGACGTAGTGAATGGAAGTGCAGGTCTGATGGGCTATGTAGCTGGTTTTATTCCAGTATACTCCATAGTCCAGTCACTTTGCGGCCTCTTTCATTTCCTGTGTTACTGATTTCAAGTAGCTGAATAGACTGATCCTGTTGCTGTGCACCTGGATACTGGTGCTGCATGATCTGCTTACAGTTTTTATAGGCCCGAGGGGCTTATTGGCCGTCTCCTGTAATTGTACATCAAGCTCCAGGGGTTGAAAGGCCTCATTCTGTTCTTCTGTAACTGAAATCCATATTGACTAAATCTTGGAGAAAGATAGCTCTGCAGATGCTGGAGATTAGTGTCGAAAAGTGTGGCACTGGAAAAACACGGTGGGTCAGGCAGTATCAGAGGAACAGGAGAATCGATGTATTGGACTTTACTGATAAAGGGCTTATGTCCGAAACATACATCTCTTGCCCCTCGAATGCTGCCTGACCTGCTGTGCTTTCCAACGTCACATGTTTCGACGTCTACTTCCCTACCCAATTCAATCTTCCTGGTCACTTCATCCAATTACATTAAGAAAATTTTCAAGCACAAACTTCCTCGCACAAAGCCACACTTACTATTCCTAATCAAAGCCTGTCCTTCTAAATGCATGTACATCTTATCCCTCAGAACCTTCTCAAGTAAATTACCTACCAAGGATGCTAAACCTACTGTAGTTCCAAGGCTTTTTTTGTGCAGTTCTCCTTGAATAAGGGCATGGCATTTGCTACCCTCCAGTCTTCCGGGACGTCCACTGTGGTCAGTGATGATCAACATTATAGTCCAGGGTCGCCGAAAATTCTTCTGGAGCCACTTGAGGTGTTCTTGGATATATCGGGTAAGGACTATGAGATTTATCCACTTTCAAACATTCTAGTCCGTCCAAATCTCCTCTACTATGATATGGATTGTCCCTAAGATTTCACCACTACTTCCTCTGGTTCTGAAGTCATCATGTTCTTTCTCCACGGTAAACATAGAGTAGAAATATTCATTGAGGATTTCCCCATCTCTTAGAGTTCCACACATACTTGTCCACATTGGTCTTCGATGGGTCCTATTTTCTCTACAGTTTTTTGTTTTTTTTATTTTAATATATTTAAGTACCTTTTTGGATTCATCCTAATCTTCTCAGCCAAGGCTCTTTCTTGTCCCCTTTTCACCCGACTGATTTCTTTCTTCAGTGAACTCCTGTATCTCTTATAAATCTCCAGGGATTCCCTTGATCCCAGCTGCCTGTACTTGAGCCACGCCGGAAGTTCGAACATGAACCTGAGGACCAGTTTTGTCCCTCTCCATAACTATATGAAAACTAATAGATCTACCGTTACAGGTCCCAAAGTGCTCCTCCACTATTAATTCAGTCACCTGTCCAGCCCTATTTCCTAAGAAAAGTTCGAGTTTTGCCCCTTCCCGAGGAGTAGGACACACTTATTACTGTTGAGGAAAATTTTCCTGATGCATTTAACTGATTCGATCTCATCAAATCCCTTAATGCTCTGGCCGTTCCCGTCTGTATTAGAAAAATAAAATCCCCAATAATATAACTCTATTGCTCCTGCAGGTCTCCCCTCTCTCCCTGCATATTTGTTACTCTCATTCCTGTTGACTCTTTGGGGGCCTATATTACAAACCCAACACTCACCATTCCATTCCTATTTCTTAACTCCACCCAAAAGCCTCATTGGGCGATCCATCAGTTATTTTATCTCTGATTACTACTGTGGCATTCCCTTAATCAGAAAATGCAACTCCCCCTCCCTTCTTCCACCCTCTCTGTCTCACCTAAATCAACTGTTCCCGAGCACATTAAGCTGTCAGTCTTTCCATCACTTAGCCATATTTCTGTAATGGCTATAATTTCCCAGTCCCACCTACATATCACACCCTGGGTTCATCGGCCTTTCCTGTCAGCCCCGTGCATTGAAACAGATGCAATTTAATCCAAAATGCATTACTTTCTCTCTGTCGTTTTCCAGCCTAACCTTACTATTTCTGATTACTGTATCTCCTTCCGCTTGCCTCCCTGCTCTTGAGGATATGACCACTTGTCAATCTAGTTTAAACCCTCCCTCGTAACCCGAGCAAAAACGGCCGCCAAGATATTGGAATCCCATTCAGTGCAAGTCTCTGACGTTAATCTCCTCTCAGAAGATAATCACTGTCAAGGTATTTTCAAAGAATGATTTCTCTAGACTCCTGTAATTACTCTGCAGGACCT